>NW_027436883.1:0-92500 GCF_047716275.1 Strix uralensis
ATGTGTATAATTAGGACTTTATGTGTGTCAAAATAATGCTTTGGTCCCAAGGTGTTCAGTCATACGTTGTGAGATAATAGAACATCATCTATGCTCTGTGGTACTTGGCATATATGTTTCTTAGACCCTTTCAGGTTAATCATTGATTCAAAGAAATTGTTTCAATGACCCAGATGGTCTCTTTGAGTCTTAAATTCCCATTAGACCAAGTGTGTGTATTAGTTATGTTTTATTGCAAGAAAACAAAGATTTTGGTGACACTAAAGTTCCTGCAGTGAAATGCAAATTGCCTTCTGTGTGGGAGAGATCCTGGAAGTTCCTTTCTATTGTTTTGGGTTTTTTTCACAGTGTATCTAATGAAAAGACAGAAGTCTGTGTAGTTCTGTTTTTCTTTTTTTGTGTGTACATAGATTGTATTGACCTTGTGAAAACCTGAAAGCACTAAATTGGCCTCTTGAACAAAATGAAATGCATTTCACAGAACAGACTATTCCCTGTAGTATTTATTCTGAAAGGTCACCAGTCACAGAAACATCAGAGGATGTAACTATGGCAAACCAACCCAATGTTAGCATAATGTTTGGTTATTTCCCTTCTTTGTTACTAGGTAATTGGAGCCTTTAGGAACACATTTGTCATTTATAGCACAGCCCCTTCCTACACAAGACTCTGATTCTTTGCAAACATGGATAAAAAAGGTATTTTTAAAAAGATTAGCATTTGAGTTTTATTGTCTGTGGTTTCAGCTTAATTTCACAAGGACATATTAAATGTTGTTCAGCATCAAAAACCTAAGCAAATGTTTGTTTTATCTATCAGAAAGCAAAGTCATGTTGTTCAAGTACTAAAGTCTTAACTCTAGATTAGTTGTGGTGTTTGGACTTAACTCTGTGCTTAAATGCTCTTTCAGACATACACTTCCCTGCTACTGAAGGTGATTGAGGAGCAAAACCAAAGGTGTGGTGTGTTTCTGTTTTGCACCGATTCCCATCTGTGGACTAGTTTGGAAGAAGGAAAATAGAAGCTCTGTGACCTTTCTAGCCTCTGATGGACACTGTGTGTTCCCTCCTGGGTTAGAGGAGTAAGCCAGTTTTGTCTGGTTTGGAGGTATGTATGTCTAGCTAGAATAGTTGAGAGAGATGCTTTTTTTCCCTCTTCCACATACAGACATAGAAAGTCTGGTTCCCTGTTGTAATAAAACATATATGGTATTTGTTATTCAAATCTCAAGGGGAAAAAGAAGTTGTAGTCAAGATGTTGTGGCCGAACAGTTTTGTAACTCTTATGTAAATAAGAAATAAGATATATGTATATAGTTTCTATTGTTAAAATCAGTTGTTAGAAGGGACCTAAAATGGCCCCCATCTCCAAGCCACTACAAAAACACTTGTGCTGAGTCATCCCCCCTTCTGTGACTGAAACCTGAGAAAAGCCCGGGAAAACAGGAGAAAAGCCCGGGGAAACTTGTTTACAACTTTGCAGACCCCTCAGGGTACGCCCATCATGAATATGGATGAAGCCTACACTATAAAGGGACTCAGTGCTGTCCTGTAAGGTGTGTGTCTTGGTAGAGCAGAGACTCCCGGCACACCCAGCGCTGTTTTGCTCACTCGCCGCTTGCTAATAAAATTTTATTCATCACTAAAAATTGAGAAGTGGTTATTTCCCACTAAATTACAATTAATCAATAACAAATTTAGTGCCGTGACTCGGATCCAGATCTTTTGGTGCGAAACCCCAGATAGGGGAGGCGCCCTATCTTCGGATACCCCCAGTCTGAGGATCTCGTGGCCAAAACGCTGGATATCTGAACCCCTTTTAATTCGGACTCGGGAGTGAGCAAAAGAATCTGCAGAACCCCTTAAATTTTGTGCACGAAGACCGATCGAAGACTCCGGGGAGGAGTAAGTATTTGCGTTTGTGCAGTTATCCGTTCGGTTGGGGTTGGTAATCCCAGAGTGCGAGTGAGTGAGAGGTCTCGAAGAGATCACCCGAGTGCGGACCCTTTAGTAGTGCAGTTCTCGTAGCCTGCGAAGGAGCGAGTCACGAATAAGGGGAGCGTGTGTGTGTGTGAAAGAAGGCACTCTGGAAGATGGGACAGAGGGAAAGCAAGCCCTCTGGATCCATGGGTGGGGGCAAGGAAGAATTGCCGGATATCCCACTAGGAGGTTGATAATCCCAGAGTGCGAGCGAGTGGCACTCTGGAAGATGGGACAGAGGGAAAGCAAGCCCTCTGGATCCATGGGAGGGGGCGCAGCTGAACTCCTCCCGCTGCTGGCTCCAGCTGGGACAGGGCTTGTTCCCGGGGCGCCACAGGCCCGACCCGAGCAGCTTGCCCAAGCCGAGCCCTGGAGCAGTGTCGCGGAGCCTGGCCCAGCGTGGGGGAGGGGGGAGGGGGCAGAGCTGCCCACTCCCCAGCCGGGAGGGCCTGTCCTGAGCACCCAGCTGCCCCGGGGGGGGGGGGGGGGTTGGGGCTGGGGCAGGGGGCACCGAGGGGCCCCAAATTAGCGTTTAGGCTTCTGCTCAGAGACAGGCTGCAGTAAACTGTCTCGAGGGGGCTCTGTGCTGAGCACCCCCCCCCCTTCTAACCCGCTCATACTTGTAACCAATGATTCTGACCCCGAATCTTCCGGACCCCCTCAGCGGGTTACCCGAAGCAAAGTTAAGGAAGGAAGATTATACCCCCTTAGAGAAATGCTTGTGCCAGGAGTGGGGGCACAAGGGGAACCGGGAGCAGGGTATGTCGCTGTTCCCCTCAACACTGGAGATGTGAGAGATTTTAAAAAAGAAATGGGGAACTTATTAGAGGACCCGCTTGGCGTAGCCAAACAGGTGGACCAGTTTCTTGGCCCAAATTTATATACCTGGGATAAATTACAATCTATCCTAGGAATTCTATTTACTATGGAGGAACGAGATATGATCAGGAGGGCAGGTACGAGACTTTGGGACCAGCAACATCAAGTGGGTCCCACAGCAGATCAGAAGTGGCTGTTGGTAAAACCCAACTGGAATAATCAAGACCCAGGCCACCAAACCCACATGGCAGATTTAAGAATGATCATAATTCAAGGAATTAGAGAGTCAGTTCCCCGAGGGCAGAATATTAATAACAGTTGTACTCGGGAATAGATCCTGCCATCCCTGTGGGGCAGGCATTATTAAAGAGTCAGTTTGTGGCTAAGTCTTGGGCGAATATTAGGAAGAAGCTAGAAAAGATAGAAGATTGGCAAGGGAGAGGAATTGCTGAGAGAAGCTCAGAAAGTTTAGGTGGATTCCTACTTGAAGTGGTGGTACTGTTCTTGTTATCAATTTGGATACCCAGATAATGATCTACTTAAATGTCGTTTCACTTCTTCCTGACTCGTTTATTATTCAGTATACCTTTGCCTGCTTGACTTGGTGATCAGAAGGTGACAGCTTAGAACTTTCTATCCTCTTGGTATTTTAAGGACTGTAGACAAGGATCAAAAGATCACTGTGATAGATACAAGCCCTTGGCTAGCTTCAGCAGCTTTTTTTTTTTTTCTTAACAGTGATGAATCAATTTAAATAAGAAAATCGGAGTAAAACATTATCAGAGTGAAAGCAATAGTCCAAGAGGGAAAAAAGTGAGCAGATCTGCAGCTTAATCTGGCTGCCTGTTCTTCAAGCAGGCAGCTCTCTTACATCATTGGCAGGAGTTGAAAAAAAAAAAAAAAAAGAGAATCAGGGTTCTAGCATACAGGCAGGTATATGGGCTGGGGAGCCAAGTTCAAGCTAATTTGCTCCCAGACCACATTCTTTTGGAGCTGCTAATCTGGTTTGTACTTCTTAGCCAAAAGACAGGGAACTGACATAATTGTAGCGCACTGACTAGGCAGCTCATAAATGTTGTGTCTTTTCCAAAGAAGGAGGATGCTGCTGTGCCCTTTGCAGACTTTCTCCTCAACAGGCCGTGGCCTAGAGCTTACCAGTTTTGTAATTTGTGATGTGCTATGTAAACACCGTGCAGCGCGTGTGTGGTATAGCTGCCCAGATGCTTTATTTGATTGCATCTGGAAGTACATGGGCAACAGTCTCGGTAGATTTAAACTACCCTTGCTCTAAATGTCTAGACCCAGGAGTAGGAGTTTCAGGTTGAGAGGAGGCAATGCAGAGTGTGTAACAACTCAAACATGCAGCAAACTGCATTATTTTAGCCTGAAAACTGTTCTGTGCATTCCCCAGTACCTGCATGTAATAAAGCTGTGCAGAACATGGATGTTTTATGTGATGATTACCTGGAGACTATGGTTTCTTTGGGATCAGAGATTTTCATTCATTGAATGGTTCTGCCTGCTTTAATATGAAGGAAGTGGAATGTTTTTATTGCAAAAGGAAGGGGCATGTGAAGAAGGTTTGCTGGAGAAGAATCCAAGATGAGAAAATGTTTTCTGAAGATTAGTGGGGTCAGGGGCTCTATGTGCTGGGGACCCAAAGAACAAAGAGCCCTTGATAAAACTTAAAGTGGGTCCTCAGCGACAAGAGGTAGAGTTCCTTGTGGACTCAGGAGCCGAAATATCTACCATTCAGGCTCTGCCTCCAGGCTGTAAAGTATCATCAGAAAAAAATCAGTGTAATAGGGGCTAAAGGTGAACCATTTGAGGCCCTGGTTCTTCATGATGTGATTGTTGAATCAAAATGCAAATATGTGATTAGAACATTTTTATTATTACCAGAAGCAGATTATAATTTACTTGGATCTGATTATAGAATTGAGAATTAATCTGAAAGTAGAAGAAAAAGAACTCAAAGTCAGATTATGCCCCCTCACAGTGGCGGATGAAGAAAAGATTAACCCAGAAGTATGGTATACCCCAGAGACAGTGGGTAGATTGGATATCACCCCCTTTGAAGTCACCATTAGAAACCCAGAGATCCCGACTAGAATCAAACAGTATCACTTGCCACAAGAAGGCAGGAGAGGCTTAAAGCCTGAAATAGAGAGACTCCTTAATCAGGGGCTATTAGAACCTTGTATGTCACCTTTTAATACTCCAATATTGCCCGTTAAGAAGGCAGATGGGAGTTATAGATTAGTGCATGACTTAAGAGAAATCAACAAAAGAACTGTAACCAGATTTCCTGTAGTAGCAAACCCCCATAACTTTACTTAAATCAATTGAATCCTGAAAATCAGTGGTATAGCGTAATAGACTTGAAAGATACTTTTTGGACATGTCCTCTAAAAGAGGAGTGTAGAAATTATTTTGCTTTTGAATGGGAAGACCCAGATACCTTTAGGAAACAATAGCTGAGGTGGACAGTTTTGCCTCAGGGTTTTACTGAGTCCCTTAACCTCTTTGGACAAGCCCTCGAACACATCTTAAAAGATTATAACTTGGGGGAAGGTGTTACTTTAGTATGGTACGAAAGGAAAACATTAAGTTGTTAAATTTCTTAAGCCTCCAAGGATTAAAAGTATCCAAATCTAAATTGCAATTTGTAGAAGAAGAGGTGAAGTATTTAGGTCACTGGATCAGTAAAGAAAGCAAGAAATTAGACCCAGGGAGGGTAAATGGAATTCTTTCTCTCCAGGCTCCCAAAAACAAACAACAGGTTAGGCAGCTCCTTGAACTACCTGATGGGAGGAAGGTTCTCCTGAAGACAGTGGCTTGGAGACTTATGAAAGATTTCCATACTAAAACTCACTGGGGAGTACAAACGTTAGTAGATCAGTTTGCTATTAAATACATGTGCATAGAGATTTATAATGTTGCTAAGGAAATAATAAAAAGCTGTTTAACGTGCCAGAAAATTAATAAGCACCAACTAAGAGAAAAGATTCAAGGGGGACGGGATATGGCATACAGACCATTTGGAAGAATTCAAATCGATTTTACAGAACTACCAAAAGTAGGACGGTACAAATACCTCACTCATTATGTGGAGGCCTTTCCCACCGCTCGAGCTACAGCAAATACTGTGGTAAAAAAATACTCTTAGAAAACATCATCCCTAGGTATGGAAATATAGAAGTAATCGATTCGGACAGGGGTCCCCACTTTGTGTCTAAAATAATCAGAGAGACATTGACTTCCTTGGGGACCAAGTGGGAATTCCACACTCCCTGGCATCCAAAAAACCTCAGAAAAAGTAGAAAGAATGAATGGGGAAATCAAGAAACAACTTACCAAATTCATGTTAGAAACAAAGATGTCTTGGGTTAAGTGCTTACCCCTAGCACTTCTGAATATCCGGACCCAACCCCGAACTGATACTGGAATATCCCCATTCCAAATGCTATATGGTATGCCCTATGATATGGAATTTCCCACTGATCACCCAGTATTGGAAAAAGACAATTTGCAACCATACTTAATAAACCTCATGAATAGGAGGAAAGAACTACGCAAAAAAGGGATGGTAATACAGAGACCTCCATTAGAAATTTGTATGTCGTCGTCTGTCTTGGGGGGGGGGGGGGGGGGCGAGGTCATCATCTGTCTTGGGGGGGGTCGAGGTCTTGGGGGGGGGGGCGATGTCGCCTGTCTTGGTGGGGGGGGGCGTGGGGGGCAAGCTCGACGCCTGTCTTGGGGGGGGGTGGGGGTGAGGTCGTCGTCTGTCTTGGGGGGGGGGCACCGATGTCGTTTGTCTTTTGGGGGGGCGGGGGCGATGTCGTCACCTGTCTTGGGGGGGGGGAAGGCGATGTCGTCGCTTGTCTTTGGGGGGGGGGCAAAGTTGCCTCTCTTCCGGGGGGGTCAAGGTCACGTGTCTTCGGGGGGGGGGTGGGCGAGGTCGTCGCATTTCTTGGGGGGGAGGGGGCGCTGTCCTCTGTCTTGGGGGGGGGGTCGATGTCGCCTCTCTTGGGGGGGGGGGGGGCGATGTCGTCGTCTGTCTTGCGGGGGAGGGGGGGATGTCGTCGCCTGTCTTGGGGGGTGAAGGTGATGTCGTCGTCTGTCTTGGGTGGGGGGGTCGAGGTCGTCGTCTGTCGTGGGGGGGGTGGGGGGGCGAGGTCGTCGCCTGTCTTGGGCGGGGGGCGAGGTCGTCATCTGTCTTGGGGGGGGCGAGGTCATCGTCTGTCTTGGGGGCGGGGACGAGGTCGTCGTCTGTGTTGGGGAGGGGGCGCCGATGTCGTCGTCTGTCTGGGGTGGGGGGGGGGGCGATGTCGTTGCCTGTCTTGGGGGGGGGAGGGCGATGTCGCCTGTCTTGGGGGGCGGGCGATGTCGTAGTCTGTCTTTGGGGAGGGGCAAGGTCGTCGCCCGTCTTGGGGGGGGGGCGAGGTCATCGCCTTTCGGGGGTGGGCGGGGGGAGCGCGACGTCGTCGCCTCTCTTGGGGCGGGGGGGCGATGTCGTCGCCTGTCGGGGGGGGGGGGGGGGGGGGGGCGTGGGCCCATGTCATCGTCTATGTTGTGGCGGTGCTGTCGTTGTCATCTCTCTTAGGGGGGTGATGTCGGGAAGTAGTTGGCTACATGCAATAGCAATATCATTATCCTAAACGATGTGCTTTAGTTTCCTGTGAAAAACAAAAATGCTACTGGGTTCACTTCTTTTCTAGCAAGACCACGCACGCGACCTAACTTCTAACAAAACCATGTTCTAGATAGGAGTAAAGAACAAAGCAGAATTAGATCCTATAAGATTTCCTTCTCAGAAATACCACAGGCTGCAATATAAATTATTTACTGTACATTACCAACAATTCAGAGTGACCTTGACATTCTGACTAACTCCCCTAAGAGTCCCAAAGGACAGAATAGACAAAAACCACGGAATTGCATGACATGTATCAGAAACTGTATGAACCAGCCTAACTAACACCTAAGTTGATAGAACAAAAATAAATTGCAAAACATGACAAACACCCCCACAGGAGATTTATTGATAACATATGAAGGTGATCCTCTTCTCTGAAAAACTCCGGAAGAGATCTAAGCTGATGACACACGTCTTTGGGATACCAGATACCAAATAAGACATGTGATAAGATGGAAAACAAATAGATGGCTCTGGAGCACAAAGATGGTTTCAGAAAAGGTTCTGGCAAAACGAGAGGCATTGTCACGGGGATTAGAGAGACCAAAGAAGTCTCGGGGATGCAACGAGTTCAAAAGGGAATCAAACAAAGTAGAGATGTCCTCAGGGGGCCGGGGAACTGAATGGAGGTGCACCGAATGGATGGGAGGACAGAAAGACCGACTGGGGTAACAGATGCGGATGCAGGAAGGGTTCCAAATGGAAAAAAGGAGCTCAAAGAGCCCTCACGAGAGCTCGGCAATGGGAGCGGAGGAGTCCTGAGCGGGCCTTGGAGACCAAAGAAACCTTGGAGATAACAAAGGGGAACTGCAAAGGGGATTTCAACAAAGTACAGATGTCATCAGGGGATGAATGAAGGCATGCTCAACGGTTAAAAGTGTGACTCAAATTCTTCCTTGTATTCATGATACAAGTCTGGGACTTCACAATGAAAACACCAAAGTCAAACAAACAAACAAAAAAAAATCATACCTTCAGCATGAAAGAGATTGCTATTACCATCTAAAGCTAGGATTTAGCCAGTGTAAGCACAACACCCAGTGTTTCCAGTGCCAAGCTCTACACTGCGTGTCAGCTGTCAGAGAGGCAAGGGGGGCTGGAGCTCGATGCGCCAACTGTCAAATCAAATAGACGAAAACACCAACTTTTCAGTTTATTTTTTAAATAAATTTCACTCATGGATGACTAGCAAGAAATGCATGTTCATACATTAACTATAAGCTATTGAACAATCCTCTCTGTTTTCTAAGTAATTTGAGGCAAACTAATGCCTTATTATGAAAGACAAGACCTACTAGATCTTTCCTCGAGATAATTTTTTGGTTGTAAGTTAGGGCATCAGTTCTGAAACACTCCTTCCTATTATGGGAGGATTTTATAGTTACCACTGCAATTAAAAAAAAAAAAACAACAAAACCCTTTTCCCCCATAAAGTTTGTGGCTATATGGCATTCTCCTAGGAGACTTTCATAGGTCTTCGTGTTCCACAAAAGTTCTTGTCAAAGCTAAAAATTTTGATGGTGGTAGGTCAAGGCAAGGTTTCCACGATGAAATTTTCAGTGAACTTTGCCTAATGATCACTGATTTATTCCATCTTAAGAAAGAATAACTGGGGTTTTTTCCCCTTAAACATAAATGGATCCAAGTACATGTTACATCAATTTCCTTCCTTTTACAGCCAGGCAATCTCAATAAAGCTGAACTGTGAATCGTACAGTATCTGTGGTCTAAATTCAACTTAGAAATGGTTTCACCACTTCTTTTTGAAACATAGTACACATTTATCTTGGACCAGTTTGTTAATGTGTAGAAATTAATATTTTGGTTTTAACAACCAAGTCAAATATGACACTAAATCAAAATTTTTGAAAAGTACAAAGGAGGAGTTACCTGTTCACCAATTCTAACTTTACAATGAACACTGAAAATGCAGTCAGTGTGGCTGTTGCTTAACAATCACAAATTTTACCGGTGAGTCTGAAAACTAGCAGGCTCTGCTGCAAACGTTTGGTTCTCTGAGATGCTGATCTATGAAAGACCTCTAACAAACTACCGCAGCTTAACAGACACTTAGTTTACAGTTTAACACCTGTAACAATAAAATAATTAAAACAGGACTTTCAACAACATAGGTAATGGCACATAACTTGGAATTATAAAATGACTTTAACCCCCTACGATGACATCTTAAAAAGTATTTGGATACAGAACTTCCAAGCTCACCTTAAGAGGTCAACACATTAACTCTTAGAGAAGTCATTCGCCGTTGACAAACCTTGTACTACTCACCCTTAAGACTCACTGCAGTATCAGTTACATTAACTATGAAAAACACATCTCCTTGTCTTTCCAATAAACTGTTCCATTTGAAGTTTTTGACAGCCAAGATACACGGGAAGTGAAAAGAAAGTGAAAGTCAGTCAGCATTGTTCAACATCATTTTAATCTCCACCAAGGGAAAATAATATAAACATGTTAACACAAACAGAAAATGTTTTGGAAAAGACCATATGGTACTATGACAGGGTTTTAGTTTATAGAAATGTAATTTATAATTTTATAAAAAATATATGAAAGAATAACATCTTTCAGTAACATCAGACAGTATAGAAAAAATAAATCTCAACATTAGTTGTACTCTGATGGTCCTTCTAGTAAGAAATTTAAAAGTGCTTTTCAATAACAGTGTTACAACTCAAGATTCGTGCAATATGTCAAATCTGTTTTAAAGCAGATATTTATAGCAATTATGCAAGTTCTTACAATCAACAAAGCCCAATCTAAAAATTAACACTAAGTGAGGTAAGTATTCTAATTAGAATTAAACATTCCTTAAACAGCTTACACACCAATTCTACTGCAAGGAAAATACTGGTGCTCCTTCATAGAAAGGCTCAAACCTAAATATGATGTGAAACTTACACTACAAACCAGTGAATACTTGGAATTTAAAAAAGCTCTTGAAAAATATACAGTTTAGTATGTTTACAACCCAATGCTAGAAACAGTACCTAATGCAAAATATACCAGCTTAAATAAACCCAAACTTTACAGTTAGTGTACTGAATTTGCTTTTGAATACACTATTTTGTTCCGAAGTCCTCCTAGAAGCTCCCATATAAAGTTAGCACATTAACTTAATGTAGAAATTTCACTGTATTTTTATCTGTAAATATGAACAATTTGGTTACAAACTATGACTGCAACTATGAGTACCGTTACTCTTCAGGCAAGTGAAAAACACAGCACTAGTTGGGGGAAAAAAAAAAAAAAAAAAAATCAAGATTTACTCTTCCCTGTTTTATACATGACAAGCTGGCAATAATAAAAGATACCCTATAGTTCTACAGGTTTTCTGCAGGAATTTGCAGAACTCTAAAACCAGTTTTCATTTTATTGTAGTTTCTTTACTCTGTGATTTACAAGTAACTATTGCCTTTTATATGCAGGAGGCAAAAACTAGACTGCTAATGCTGAGCCCTTATGGCTCATTTGCATATGGAGCCAAAGGCAGTTCATATTTTATTTCTCAAGGTGTTTATAAGCAGGATTTAAGTCACTATCAACAACAGGAATAAAGTATAAATTAATGAACTTTCATTCTAATAGGCTATGGCTTAAAAAGCCTACCAACTGAACTGTTTTTTATAGTATTGCACTGAACTTTAGTATTGAACTGACAGTTGAAGCCCGCACAGAACCCATTTTATAACAATATTGCAATAAAAAAAGCAATAAATAAAATGCAGTATCTAAAAAAAATGCCAGTAGTTTAGTCCTTTCTGCCACCACAGTCTGAACTGCATCATCTGAAATAGGTCTGGGACAGTCTTTGGATACCAGCTACAAGTTCTTTCAACATAACAGACAACCCATAACAATAAGAGAAGCAATCAGAGTTTTCTACAGTAGTATTATAAACTGAAAGACAGTACCCCTGAGTGTATGTCTCAAATACCTTAGAAGGACTTGTTGCCTTTGCTCAAGATAGCTTCAGAAATTAGACACAATTATTCTGTGACTGCATATTATCTCTACTCTGTTATTTTACTGGCACGTTGAGTCCTTTTTAAATATGTTATATTAACCCTGATAATGATATGGAGACTTCCTGCTCCTAAACCAGGAAGCTGCTTCCTAAAATGCAGTAAGTTGTCATTGCAGTGACAAGTTGCTTAAGGCTTTAGTAGAGTCTCTAATCATCTGTTCTACCTTGGGATTTCCAGCTCCACTGGTTGCCAGCTCCTTGTCAATAAGCCCCAGGTCAGGCAAGTCGGGGATGGAATCGGCAACAATCCGCACTGTCCTCTTCTGGTCACCTCCAGGTGTTCCCATCAGGATTGGGATTCTGCGGCTTCTGGCAGCCTCGAACACAACTTCACCTCTCTTCACAATTCCCTGTGAATTTACAACAGTTAAAAAAAAAGTAGTGATACAAATACAGTATTTTAGTTCTAGCCTGTAGTTTACAAATATGTACTGAACGCTTGATAACGGATTAAGCCCTACATTTTACAAGGCAAATAAAAAAATCATTTAGAAGTCCTGTTAGCAGATTTACATGCATAATCATTAAAAAAAAAAGGGAAAAATCAGCAAATCAAAAATCCTTGAATTGGTTTTAGAGGACACAACAGATGTATAAATTTAGTATAAATTCCTAGAAGAATTCTTGCTTAAAAGCCATAAAGTCTAAACTGACTACAAAGTTTAGAAATACTCACCCTATTTTACAGGTGAGGAATTAAGACTAAGAAAGATCGTCTGAATTCAAAGTGCTTTAGTTTGTGCTCAACTCGCATAGCACCCTCTGACAAGTTTAGCAATTTGATCCAAGATTTCACAAACCTACAGAAGAACCAAAAATTCAAATCAGAGTTTACATGTTCACAATTGCTAGCTGAATTCTAAGCTTTCAGTTTCTTTAATAAAAAGGCTAATACTGAAAGAATCTAATATAAGTATGGTAAATCCATAAAAAGGAAAATAAATTCTAAATAACCTCTTACTAATAGAGAAAGGTATGGAATTGAAAAGTAACAAAGGTTGCTGACCAAGAGATACTGTACTGTCATTGAACCCATACAACAGAAGACTTTGAGCCTCTTGGATTTCAAGTACATGTGGGGAAAATAATTCAGAAATAAGTGAAAACAGAATTCAAATCTACTTCTGTGAAAAAAGTAGAAGCAGAGAGTCCCAGAGATACATAGGAGGCTTAAATAATCCATTACAACTCCTCAAAAACAAAAGACTAACAACATAATAGACAACTGTTTACAACGGACAGCTCAAAATTTAAATAACATCAAAAGCTGGACAAAGGGAAAGGGATTAAAATGCAATCAAAAACAAAAAAATTAAGGAAGCAGAGCAAAAGCGTTACAACAAAATGAATATGCGCTACTCTGACTGGTTAGAGGAGGACTGTTAATACATCAAGAAATATTACCCTGCCATTAAAAAAAATTAGACCACAAACAAATGGTAGAAGGAAAGAATAAAATTCAAATGTAGCTGAAAAAATATTTTGTAAAACCATACAACAGTAATGGGTTTTGTATAGTTTGACACAGCCCTGTAAAAGAACAATGAGAATAAGGAATAATAACTGAAAAATAAGAGAAAGGGAACTGAAGAATTGTCTTAGGAACAGATCCTTAAAGGAAGTAACAGCACTACAGAATGAGCCGTGTGTCCCTTGGGAACCATGGCGGGAGGCAGCAGACATGGTACCACACAAGGACTGGAAGCAGTCACCGTTCACAGGAGCCTGACCGCCTCATCCCTGCTCCAGCATCTTTAGTGGCTGAGCCTGGACGAGCTGAGGGGAAAACATGCGGGCTTATTCCAGCATCTGCCTGTTACCAAGAAAGAAAATACATCAAGTGACAATGACAGCCCGACACCATTCCCACTTACAAACAAAGGGAGACTTACCTGCTACACCTCAAGTTTTCTGGCTATAGCCTCAAGCACCAAGAAACTATCACTCATAGCACTCTGAGGAGGCATAATTTTGAGTAGAATTAACCCTGTGGCGTCCATCTTGCCATTTTATTCCCAAGAACTGAATCTCCTGTGCTGGTCCCTTGATCTTGCTTTTCTTTATGGCAAACCCAGCTCTCAGAAGAATCTCAATTACTTTTCGTCCTTTCTCGAACACTTCTTCTGCCTTGTTGCCCCACACAATGATGTCATCGATGTACTGTAGATGTTCAGGGGCATCACCCTTTTCCAGTGCAGTTTGAATTAGTCCATGACAAATAGTGGGGCTGTGCTTCCACCCCTGGGGCAGTCGATTCCAGGTATATTGGACACCCCTCCACGTGAAAGCAAACTGTGGCCTGCACTCTTCTGCCAAAGGAATTGAAAAGAATGCATTGGCAGTGTCGATTGTGGCGTACCACTTGGCTGCCTTTGACTCCAGTTCATATTGGAGCTCTAACATATCTGGTACAGCAGCACTCAGTGGTGGCGTCACTTCGTTCAGGCCACGATAGTCTACTGTCAACCTCCACCCTCCGTCAGACTTTCGCACTGGCCATATTGGGCTATTAAAAGGTGAATGTGTCTTACTGATGACACCTTGGTCTCCAGTTGATGGATCAGTTCTTGGATGGGAGCCAGAGAGTCTCAGTTCGTGCGATACTGCCGTCGGTGCATGGTCCTCGTAGCAATTGGCACCTGTTGTTCTTCAACTCGCAACAGTCCTACAACAAAAGGATCTTCCGAGAGGCCAGGCAGATTAGACAACTGTTTGACTTTCTCTGTGTTCACACTGGCCACACCAAAAGCCCATCGGTATCCTTTTGGGTCTTTGAAATACCCCCTCTTGAGGTAGTCAATGCCCAAGATACAAGGGGCTTCTGGGCCAGTTACAATGGGACGTTTTTCCCACTCGTCCCCGGTCAAGCTAACCTCGGCCTCCAGTACTGACAGTTCTTGACATCCGCCTGTCACTCCTGAGATCCAGATAGGTTCTGCCCCTCTATAGCCTGATGGCATTAATGTACACTGTGCCCCGGTGTCGATTAAAGCCTGGTACTTCTGTGGATTTGATGTGCCAGGCCATCGAATCCACACTGTCCAATACACCCGATCATCCCTTTCCTCCTCCTGGCTGGAGGCAGGGGCCCTCTATTCCTGTTCTTGGTCAGAGTATTCACTGTCTGACCCTTGCCGTGCCAGGCCGGAGAGTCCTTCATCAGGGCCAAGGGAGGTGATCTCAGTCTTCCTGTATCTGGGAGATCGCTGATTACTTTCTTGCGGTTTCACACCAGCTACATTAACAACCTTCTTGGATGTCTTCTTGGCAGGGGTCTTTCCTCGCAATTCATGTACACGAGCTTCCAACTTGAAGGTGGGTTGACCATCCCACTTCCTCATGTTCTCCCCCTGGTCACGCAGGAAGAACCAAAGTTCACCACGTGTCATGCGCCTAGGTTTCCCTTTCCCTCTGACTGGGGTGGAAGAGAACTGATTTCTTGGGGTGCTCCTGACATTTAAGGCATTCGCCCGTAGAGATGAGGAGGTACCAAGACTCTCTTCAAAGTTCTGAAGCCAGGAAGAGACTGCCTCCACAGTTGGCGTACATCTTAGTCCTTCTCCCACATCCATTTCTGGATAGTACATCGCAGCCAAGCCAGCAGAATACGAGGATGGTGCACCTTTAATCACCTTCCTCCACATGGCCCGTGTGCACAGGACATCCTCTGGATTTTTAGGGGCTTCATCATTATCTGGATCACCATAGATGACTTCCAGCACTGCTAATTCTCTCAGGTACTGCACACCTTCATCTGCAGTAGTCCACTTCCCTGGGGAGTTGTCCGTAAGATCTTCCTTGAAGGGATATCTTACTTTAACACTTGAAAGGAACCGTCTCAACAGACTGCAAATTCCTGTTTCTTTTCCAATTCCCCTTTCAATTCCTCGATCTCTAGCAAGGGAACCCAGCTGTTGGGCTTCCTTACCTTCCAGCTGCTGAGCATCAGCCCCATTATCCCAGCATTGAAGCAGCCAGGCAGCAATCCGCTCACCCGGCTGGCGGCGATAGTCTTTCTGCAGATCTCGCAGTTCTGATGATGTCAGGGACCGGGTAGTTTCTGCCTCCTGTTTGAGCTCTGTTATTCCCTCTTCTGACCCCTTTGCTGAAGGACCCGCTTCTTCCTCTTCTTTTTCGTCCCTTATTAATCGAGGGTATGGACCTGTTGTTCTCCTTGTCCACTGTTTCTTTTTTACTACTGGGGCAATCTCTGCTGTTATTGTTTTTGTTTGAGTTCCCGTTTCCACCACAGTCCTTTGAGAGCACTGAACTGCAGCTCGATAAGCATAAGCCAGGCCCCAGTACAGCGCTAGGAGTTGCTGATTTTCATCGGGATAGACAAGGCACCCTTCTATCAGGTGTTGTGTCAATTTTGCGGGGTTGCTTGCCTGTTCAGGGGTAAGATCCCAGGCTACAGGAGGTGATAACCGTCCTAGGAATCTGCCCAAATCCTTCCACTCCCCCTGCCACCCAGGGACAGGCCACCTCAGGGCACATTTTGGTATTCTCTCACCCAAAATTTGCCTTCTCTTACACCAAAAACCTAACGAGCTCCACACAGCCCACAATAGGCAAATAGCATCAATGAACAGTATCAAAGAGCTAACATAAGAATTAATAAGTACTTCGGGAGCTTGCAGAATAAAACCACTCATGATGTTCCCAATTTCTTCCAGCATGTTCCCGAGCTTAGCAAAATAAAGAAAAGCAGAGCAATAAACAAACCCGTGACCAGCACAAGAGCTTGTCGCTTACTAACTGCTATAGCTATAGCACAATTAATATAAACTGCTGTTGTCCCGCCCCACGTTGGGCGCCAAAAAAGACTCTGGTGGTTTGACCTTGGCTAAATGCCAGGTACCCACCAAGTCGCTCTATCACTTCCCCCCCCCTTCCCCTTTTTTTCTCAACAGGGCAAAGACGGGAAAGAAAATAAGAAAGGAAAAAAAAAATCCAACCCTTGTGGGTAAAACAACAGCAGTTTTAATATAAGCAAAGCAAAGCAAAGGTCCGCGCGCGGAAGCAAAAAAAGGAAAACAGATTTATTCTCTACTTCCCATTAACAGGCGATGTCGGGCCTTCTCAGGAAGCAGGGCTCCGATACGCGTAGTGGTTGCCTTGGAGGACGAAGGGTGACCCCACCCCCTTCCTCCTTTCTCCCAGCTTTATACTGAGCAGACGTCATATGGTCTGGAATATCCCTTTGGTCAGTTCGGGTCAGCTGTCCTGGTTGTGTCCCCTCCCAAGATCTTGCCCACCCCGTCCCACTGTGGGGGGGGGAAATGTCAGAAAGAGCCTTGGTGCTGTGTAAGCACCACTCAGCAGTAGCCACAACACCAGTGTGCTATCAACACCCTGCCAGCTCCCAACATAAAACACAGCACCATGAGGGCTGTTACAGGGGAAAACCAATTCTGGCTCAGCCAGACCTGGTACACTCACAAAGCAGGACAGAAAAGCAGCACTTGGCACTCTACTTAACCCTTGCCATCTAAAAATGCAGAATTGCTTTAAATAGGATGGTATGCTTTGATTTGTCACAATGATTATGATTACATTTATTTTCTGCTTGCAGATATTATTATTAAAAAAGACATTTCATTTCAATGTACATATAAAATCAAAGGAGAAAAGAAAGGCAGTGTGCCTGATTTAATTACTGTCCTGGTTCTTTCAGTAAACGATGGCTGAGCATACCAATATGAATAAGGATTTGTAACTAAACGTCACACTGTAATTATGAAAGAGCAGGAAACTGAGATACAGACTGTGATCCTAACTGCTCCATGATAACCATATGAACGCATCTCACTCCAAGTATTCTTTCATGACCCCGGACTGCTCTTTTGCCCTTCTTGTCTATTTATGAAGGAAAAACCTCTTGGCATCTAAATGATGGCTGTGATGTTCTGTGATGCTGATCTTCTAACTGCTCCATTTACCCGAACAGGATTTACAAGTACGTGTCATTAATAAAATCTGTGTCAGCCAGAAAGAAATCTAACTTATACCCAGCATTGGAACATAGCAGTCCTTCACCTCTCTTCACACCAAAAAAAGAGCCAAAAATACTAATTTGCTCAGGAAACAGTATTTTCCTTGACCCACTGAGAATACACAGCACGGGCCAATCATCTGTATCTCAGACACGTTTTAAACACGTTCTGAAGGACGCACAGCCAGAAGCTAGTGTTACACGCCTCCTGCAGCTCACCAGCCAGGCTCCTTCGCAACTCAACTTTTCAGGTAAAACACACTAAGACTTTCAAGATAAAGTTAAATTGGTAGCAGTTCTGGAGGTTTCTTCCCTCATTTAAAATTGGATTAAGATACACCATTCACTTACATAAATAACAGAACAGAAACAGGACTCGGACTCTCAGTTTAGTAGGACTTTTCCAGAATGCTGGAGGACTAACTTTATAGTAGCCTATGATTTCTGTTTAGTTTCATTCCAATTTAATACTAACTTCTTCTCTAGTCATTACTTCTTCTTCTCCTTCCTTTCAGTGACTTAAGCATCAATCCTCCTAAGAACACGCCTAGCCACAAGCATGCAATGGTTATTTTTGACCAACACAAACACGCTCTTTTCATTTGATAATGCTACCTATTCTTTCACTGCAAAGCCCACAAAAATCCGTTTCCCCCGTCCCCAGTGCTCTTTCAGAAGCTGTAGATCAGGGTTTAAAGAGTTTAAAAGATGACAAGTTTTATTTCATTTCCCTGCAGACCTTAAGTTACTCCATTAGTGTGTCAGATTTATCAAACAATGCTTTGGGGAAAATGTGTAGCTTAGTACAAGAGGTCATTCTGAAAATACAGAAATCCCTCTGTTTCTAACTTTTCTAGCTATGGAGAAACCAGCTGCATGTGACTCTCCGTTCTACACTTCGAAGCCACGATGGAAGTTGGATGTACATGTGAAATCAGGCCACAGTTCTGGCTCGTGCTGCTCTCCCTTCACAAGAAGTTTCACAGAGGAATAGCGAGCATTTACTCAGTGAGTCTTTTTCCCTTGCAAAATTAAAAACTACCATGAACTTCCCACTTTAATTGCTATTAGGATATCTATAGAGTGGTGTTATTGATCAGTTTTTGCTATGGTCATTATTAGTACTGCTTACTTTTTTATTATGTCCAAAATCTGTAGTGACAATGCAAGATGCTACTGAGTGCCTTTTTGGCAGAGAGACAAAGCTCTGTTACTTACCATCACAACCTTTATATTTACAGGTTTTGAACAAAATAAACTGAACTGTTATGACACATTTCAAGCAGAAAACTGAAGGGGCAGTTTAACCTGTTCTGTAATGTGTACATCTCTGAAGGTGGCATTTGGGAATGGTGAAGC
This sequence comes from Strix uralensis, assembly GCF_047716275.1. NCBI lineage: Eukaryota > Metazoa > Chordata > Aves > Strigiformes > Strigidae > Strix > Strix uralensis. The sequence goes on from NW_027436883.1 coordinate 18,900, forward strand.
TTTCAAAAAACCTCAAGGAGTTGCGTGCCCAGTTCCAATTAAAAATCAAAATATGTCATTGTTTTTAAACACAGAAACATAATTTGCTGCCAATGATCCACTAAGGTAATTTGAATGTTTTATTTTACTCATAAGTATCTCTTCTCTGGTTCTAAGCTGTTGTCTGACAAAAAAATACAGAGTTAGGATCTTTTTTTCCTATTCTCTATTTAAAGGCAAATTAAAAACACTGAAAAATCTGTTTTCCTTGCACTGACAAACACAAACGGATTACACGGGCAACTTTGTCAGACTCTTGGAGACAACTTCTGCTGTGCCAGAAATCTCAGGAAAACATCCAGCAAGTGCCATCTGCCCCGTCTGAGTCTCTGTGCCAGTGACACTGTCCTACAAAAGCAGCTGCCCCTGCCCAGAGCAGAGCAGTGCTGGGCCAGAGCTCGCTGCCCAGGCACGCTGCCCTCCGCAGAACCTGCTGGCTCTGGCAAGAGCCCCCCTGGGCTGGAGGATTGGCCCCGGCACCACCGGCTCCTGCAGCCCCCGCGGCGGGCACCCAACAGCCTGCTCCTGGCTTCAGTGGGTCCCAGCTGACCCCCAGCTGCAGGGCTGCCTTTCCGTGCTTTGCTCTCCAAACAAGTAGGGTCACTTCTCAACACAGCGTACTTCTCTGTGCCCTTATTACATTTAGAAGATGGTTCACATTTCAAAAGCAAGCAAATTTCTTTCTGTTGTACAGTTTGTAACTACCTGTGGTAATGACCCACTACCAGCACTGAAGTTTTTTGTACTTTTTCTTTAATAGCATTTGTATTTGTCCCACTCCTGGTGCGGAAAAAAAAGGCAAAACAAACCAAAAAGACCCACCACAAAACACTGAAGTGTTCTGGCTATGACTGCCAGAATACTCAGGACTGAGTCAAAGACCTCAGGAACCAAAAGCATGGATTTCTTTAGAGCCAGTCCTCTGGCTGCAGGTTGGTCTGGTGAGCCATGCAGAAATTCAGTTCTGCCACAGATGGAATCTAAAACACATGCTGACAGCTGCACTCCCCAGAGGTAACTCCCTCACTCTGCCTCACAGAGATTCTAAAAATAAAAAGACAGTAGCCAAAAAGCTCTCTAATTGCTTGTACTAAATATTCTAAACATGACTCCAAGCAATATCAGTGTTTGGATATACAGGGAAGGAAATGTAAAAGAGACAGTAAATGAATCAAAGGTGCCAAGGTTTTGTCTAGACTAGAGATGAGCATCACATTCAGCAGCGAGCCCTCGGGAAAGCTTGTACTGGTGCCAGAGCCAAAGAACAGACTCTACAGGCACAGTCTGCCTCATCAAAGAAATTCCACTGTCAGTCATCGAGTGCTGAAAATAAGACTCACCATCTCTTTAGAACCAGGATCTGAGCACAGCAAAGAGCAACAGGAAGAAAATGCAGACCAAAAAGATAAAAAACCCAGTTTCAAACTGGAAGCATGGAAAGCAGAAAAAAGTGAGGCTAAAGGTGGTGAGGGGTGTCGAGAAGAAGAGATAAGGGCAAGAACATATCCTTATCACCTGGACATTAATAATTTTTGCTTTTTTTCTTCTAGTTTTATTTCAGCCACCTTCTCTATCACAGATCAACAAAATAAAATGAGCGACTCAGAATGCAAGGGAAAAATAACTTGGAATTTGAATCCATTAAGTTTGAAAAGTGAGATGTGACAGCCAAACTGGTTTCATAAATTAAGAATCTTCCCAGCCTCATGGATCATCACTGACATCTCAAAATGAACATTTTAAAATAACTGAGATATTTTAGCTTGAAGTACTGAAAAAATTGACAGAGATCTATTCTTGCATTGTTCTCGCTGTGATGCAACATGAAAGGACAAGAAATTTTGTCCCACCACATTACGGCAATGGCTTGTCTGCTGATTAAGGGACAAGAGAAGTGGGATCCTGCAACACCTTGGGTTGGCTCTGGTTTATCAGTCAGCTTTAAATAGCACACACCATACTACCACAGCCATCAGGACATGGCAAACAGAAACAGTAAGAAAACTGTACAGCAGCTGTAAGTGGCTGCAGGGCACAGCAGAGCTTTTCCCTTCGTGTCTCCCCCTGACCTGCAGTTTTGGTGGTACCAGTCCCAAAGCACTAGCAGTGACTGCCTGCTGCCCCCTGAGCTGTGCAGCACACACACTGCACAGCACTGAACCCCAGGGCTGGGATTTAGGTCAGCAGCAATGACCTGCACACAGCGCTCCCAGCCTGGGCTCCAGGGGTAAGCACTGCTCTCCCACCGGCTTTTAGAACAGCCTAAAAACGGCTGCCAGCCCAAGGCAGCGCCTGGCCCTTCCGAGGCGGCTCTGCGGAGGGTTCTCAATGGCTGCAGCTGAAGCAGAAGCTGTCTGGGAGAGCCCCAGCCTATGGCTTCAGGCCTTCAAGCTTTATTCAGCATTTTCCAGTCGTTTTTCCCCCAAATGAATGTTAGCAGGAGAGGACATCCAGTAGCACCAAAACCAGATCCTGGCATTTGTCTTAATTTATAACATAAAAGAAAAGAGACTTTGCATTATTAGATATTACAGCCATGTTTATGAATCCACCTGCAAAAACAACTTGTTCCTTCCAGCTCTAAGAGCCAAAGAAATTTAACTATGTTTCAGTTAGTACTTAACTGCTTACTTTCAGGAAAACAATACAATTTTGCTAATTTTTTAGAAATGAAGTCATGCTAGTTAAAACACTATAATCAATAAATATGAAATAAAACTGATTTTTTTGATATGGGTGAAGACTTCTTTAATTTTCCTGACATTACATCACTTGAAAAATAAAACTGCAGTTAATTTTATACATGACTACTTACCCAAAGTATTCTCATGCTGTCATGGATCAATGCTGGAAGCACAGTCTGTGTCTCAGCAGCACTCAGTGATCAATGTGATTGTCTGAGCAGCCATCAGAGAAGCCGTTATGTTAAAGATTAGCTCCTGAAGACACATCAACACTATCATCACCGTTATCTCAAATGCCCTGTTTACTACACAAAATTACTCTAAAAATGTACTTTTTCAGCCCATATTGAAAGTATGTTTTAAAAATCAAGCACAGAAGATGTTTGTTTTTAGCAGCAACCCTTTCTATCTTTCTCCTACTCCAGAAGTCTCGCAGCACACCAGACTACCAGTTACAGCTCAATCAGGTCAATTCTTAGAAGGACCCAGGCTCAGATGTTTGGTTTGACACTACCAGGTGTTGTGTTGGCAGTGTGTTCACAGCCCAGAAAAAAAGTCCAAGTATCAGCTGCTCCTAGAGACTGTGGTCTGCCTACAGCACCCAGCGTGACCCAGTGCTCACTTCTGGACGGCAGCTCACCTGGGACAGGATTTGTTCCGCAGGGGAACTTCCAGCACTGCACATGCAATGCCCCTTCAAGGCCCTTGCTCTCACCAAGTCCAACTCCATTAACTAGTTTCTATAGTCTAAAGTAAGTTGGAAAAATCTTTAGCTTATGACACAGCAGAATGGAAAGTGGACAGACCTTGAAAAATTGGGTCACTGGTGTATCAGTTTCCCACCCCATGTGGGAAAGTGTTGCTGTGGAGACTATTGCACTGTAACTGAAATACCGCTGCTTCAAAGTGAAGTCTGCCTTAAGGATCTTTTTAACGAAAAAGAAAAATTAACATTTTTAACACTGCTAATCCTTCCTCAATTGCCCAGAATAACACTGGTGTTTATCTAGTCTAAGAATGCACTGGGTTTCGTTTCAAAGGCGCAGAGATAACCTCAGCTGTGTTCAGACACACCTCCAGCAGCAGGCCAGGCAGCCCTAACGGCAGGAAAACACCATTTCATACATCAGCCAGCATGCTCACCGAGAACAGCAGATGCAAACCAGCCCTGAATGGGACCACCCCACATTTCCACTCAGAAAGAGATTTCTGTGAGCTTGGGTTCGACAGCTGACACAGCAGCTCAGCGAACTTGGGTGCTACCTTATTATTACGGGTTCTATTAGAATCTCTGTAATTAGGGAACTGTCAGCACTCCCAGTGTGAATTCTTTTCCAGGGGTTAATAACTGAGCTGTAAAATCTGCTTTGGGAGGGGATTTTGCATCTGGGTGTGAAACCCTTTTTCGGTGCAAGAAAAAAAAAGGGGTCTGCGTTTTTCCTCTTTTCTCTGAATATGGAGAATTATAACGCTTGAAAACACCTGAAAGCATTCTGAAATACAATGCCTGTAACAATAGAGCAGCACTTCCAGAGTTTTTAAGAAAATAATTCAATACGAATGTCTTCTTGTGGTTGTGTGGACATAAAATGGACAAGAGATTTATGAGATGCAGAGGCAGCTCCTGCCAGCGGACTCTCTGGTGACTTTAGGCAGGTACCAGTGTCCCGGTGATTCGCCTTCCCTGCCTCTGGGAGAAGGATCATTGGTGTAATGCTCTACCCATGAAATGCTCTCACCGAAACCCAGGGAACACACTGTGTGCTGACAGGTCCTTTTTCATACAATACACACCTGCTGACCCTTGCACACCTGCAGACTCCACCTGCTTCACATGCCCAGAGATGCCGTGCGTGTGACAAGTCAGGCACCTGCAGACATTCAGTGTCACTCCATCAATATACCCGGCCCATATGATCAGTGAGAGGGCTAATACCAGGTTCAGGATCCTGATTACACCTGAACGTTGGAGAGAGCTTAACATACATATTACAATAGCCTGACCATTTGTTAGTGCCCAAATAACTGTACCAGGAAATCCTTCTAAGCTGTTTAATCAAATATTAAAAAATGTGAACAAGGCTTTTTACTCCAAGATTTTCAGAGTCACCACTGCTGGTATTACCTTTGGCCACCTCCCTATGTACACCTGATCAGAAATCGGTGTTATAAAAACTGATCTTTTTAAATCCTACAGAACTTTTTTGCCTCTCAAAAGCAGAACCTCCCATATATGAAAGGTAAACCAACAACAGAACAGCTCTTGGAAGTAGCACAATTAGAAAAATTGCCCTAATTTCAAAACTGAACAAGTTAACTCTTCCAGGCAGTATCACAGGTACACTTCTTCCCTGAGGGTTTTCAAACAGAAGGACTCACATCAAGAGACTTGAAGCCTGATGCTGCAGCCTGGCCATCAGCAGGATCTCAGGGCAGTTTGTGCAGGGAGATATTGCAGTGATCAGTCTCTTCCACGGCATCACACTGACCAGAACAAGGAACCACTGTATCTGCACAGGGAAAGTGAGCTCCGGGCTTTAATCCTCTGACACTACATTCACAATCACTTAATACTTGCAATGCTTCGTCTTTAAGAGTATAACAGTACCTTTTTTAGAAAATAAATAAATAAAAGGCTGCTCACTAAGTACTTAAGGCACAAGCTAAATGACAGCAGAAATCAGAACAAGTGAAATAGTTGAAATCAACACTTCATTGTACCAGGACCACTCACAATGTACACATGTTCTCACTGCAGATAAAAACACTATTATTTGCCTATAACTATGGCTTCAGGAAATGGGTAAAAAAATTGCCTTTGATTCACTACTAGAATTACATTATTCCTTCAAATAAATCTGAACAAGCAAAAAAAAAAATTTCTTGTTTCACTCCAGGTAAGTGGTAAAGATAAAACACACACCCAAGTACTCCTTCCTACCACGTCAGACGATCTGAACATCCAAATTCCTGGTACTGCTCAGAACCTGGAACCGCAGGAGGCAGACAAGGGAACCACCGGGTGGTGTGACAGTTAGGGATGCTTTAATACATAGAACACCCCTGGTTTTCTTTACATCTCTACTTTCTCATAACAGAAAACAACTATGAAAAAGAAAAGTCTCACCTAAGCCATTGTTTGCAGCAAAAATCTACCATAGGTTTAAGTATTTTACTGAGCAGAGATCAACTTAAAATTAAATCCACAACAGAGTCTGGGTTTAGAAGACAATGTTAAATTGATAATAAAACGACCACACATATTTTTCCTGAAAAAACTGAAGGTTGTCTGTCTGTTACCTTTGGATTCAAATGACAAGTATTTTAATAAAGCCTTGTTGATGTGAATATCCCACTGCATCACTGCACGATGGAGAACCCCGCATGTAGCAGATCGTGTGAACTGTGTGGCAGAACCTGGGAGGCCTTTGCCTTGTCTGAGCCTCTGCAGCACTTTAACCATCCCCTGAACTAAAGCAGAAGTGCAGCTTCCAAAGGGCTTGTCCACAAGGAGCCAGTGGCACCACACTGTCTCTAATTGTTCTAACGCAGAGTTATCTTACAGAGTTCACCAAATACTAGATTTCATAGTATAGTCAACCAAGATGACCCAGCAATTTACAGGAACAAACCAAGGCCTCGTGTTTTACAACTAAATTCAGATTCAACTGACATACAGAATGAATTTTGCAAGCAACAAAGAACCTCCAGTAAAGACCATTACCAAAAAAACCCCCCAAACCCCATACACTTAGAAAAACTGCACAAGGCCAGAGGAACACATTTTATCACCATTTTAAACAATGTTTCAAGAGGAGACAAAAAAAAAGCAAACAAACAAAAACACCCACACCACTCAAACCTCAAAGTGCTATTTTAAAAACTACCTTGTAAAATCATCATCATCCAAAGACTTCTCAGAATTTTTTCATCCAAATGCCCTGGGTGGTTTGTAGGTGTTACCGGAGCCACACACCCACCCTAAAGACATTACAGAAGGGTAACTTCAGACAAAGTTATACAAGGTTCTCGCTGATGGTCAAACACCAGAACAGCGTCAGAGTTTAAAGCCATTTCCAACTTCAGAATTTGGGATTTCCCACAAACTTGGGAATTTTCAGAATCAGACTCATTCATTGTTAAAGAATAAAACTTCAGCAACTGTGTGTACGTCTCTATGTGTGGATCTCCTAAGTTAAATTTACTTCTTGTACAAAGTACATGAAGATCTCAATTTTCAGTGTCTTCTTTCTTCTAAAAACTAGGAAAAAGCTTGCTGACTCTTATTCAGGGAGTGCAAAGTTCCAACAGCTCATTTAGTCCATTACAAGCCTCACTACCCAATTCCAGCTGCAGTCTGAATGAGGGAATGGGTCAGTGTGTGCTGCTTGGCCTCTTCCACGAGCAAATAAAAGGTCTCTCTTCTCAAAATCGCTATTGATACAGAAAATCCATACTGGCAAAGAAAGTTAATACACTGTGGATTTAACCGGGTGAAAAATTACTGTATCTTCATTTTTTACCTGAAAGAAAACAAATTATTTGCAGAACGAGATGTCTGTAATCAGCATCAGTCAGCTGATAAATCTCCTATTGCTGCTTCACTCTCAGTAATATATAGATGTGCACACTGAATACTTCTGAAAGTACTCAACTGCTCTAAAGAAGCCAATTTCCTAAAGCAAAATCTTATTCTACTTCAAACAAGAGAAAGAGCAAACCACCTTAAAGTTTTACTGTACATACTGTCAGATGATACTCATTCAAGTTACAAATTCTTTTCAAACAAGTAACTACTTTTGAACTACACGGCCTTACCTGTACTGCTCTTAAGCAAGTTGTCTGTCATAGGTTTTACTACAGAATTAAGCAGAACGGGACAGCGTATGAAGAAATAAATTAGTGTAGTTGGAATATAAAAAAAAAGTCATGGAAAAAGTATTCCTAGAAAGCAGAGCTTTAAATTTAAATATAATTAAAAATGTATAAATAAATGAAGCAGCAGGGTATGGAAAATTATGGTGCTGCGTTTCTAGTCCACACAGATTGGTGTGCACACTTAATTATTTAGGGATATTACAATGAAAACCAGAGTTTCTTGACCAAGTTCCACCAACTACGGTCTCATGATGGCCACCCGAAGGCAAACAGGTTCAGTAAGAACTGTTCATCCAGGTTTCAGCTCCAGCCACTCAAAGGCACTTCTGAGGGGTGCCACACAGGTTTGTAGAAATTAAAAGAGTAAGGTCAGAAGCACAGTCTTCAATCACGAGACAGCAAGCCAAACCAGCAGAGGCAGCAGGAAAGGTTACAGCTAAGAATCCTACAAGAATCCTGAGGAAAAGAAGAGGATTGAGGGAAAAAAAAAGAGGAAAAAAGATGATGATAAGGCAAAGTAAGTTTTATAGACAAAAGTGATCTTACAGAGAGGAGAGTGAGGAATATTAGAAGAAACCATTTGAGAGAGAGAAAAAGCAAAAGCCTTCCTGCTGGCAGAGCAGTGCAGAGGCAGAATTCTGTTTTCCTCACTCTATGTTTGAAGCTCAGGTATCTCCAATCCACCTCCTGTCAGCTGCCCATGGACAGATCCCAGCACCTACATGGAGCTGGCACAAATTTAACCAAACACTGCACTTGTACATCTGTACAGACTAGACCACAGAAACAAAGCCTGAGTCACCTTCTAAAATCCACAGCAGTTTGATCAATGGTAAGGACACAGAAGGCATTATCAGAACAGCACAACCTCATCCACAGCTCCGTATCACCCACCGCCTCCTTGTTCACCTGCCACGTACGCCCATTCCTTCTCCTCCAGCCCAAGCCCACATCCTCACAATCCATTCATTTTAATTAGTCTTTCATTCCTATGCCATTAAATTCCATATTCTAAGCGGTCTTCTGAACACAATTTTTGGAAGAAGCACATTCTACAATAAATGAAGAGAGTAAAAACAGAGAAACATAGACAATGCAGAGGCATAAGGAAGGGACGTTGATGCACCAAATAGTAACAGAAACAATTCCCCCTCATTCTTAAAACCTAGCAATCCTCTATCCAATCTTTAAAACAGACAACGCTCATTATACAATACGTAAGCACTGTCAACATCCACAAAAACACACATATTACATTCTGAACACATACACTAAACACACTCCTATTAAACTCAAACCAACATCGCTATCTCACAGGCTGGGATAAAGCACCCTGCTTACTGCAAAATTCTTAAACAGAACTAAGTGGAAAGGGTTGTGTGACATTTCACATGCAATTATACTTTCTGAAGTCAACAGGCTCCACTATGCAGAACTACAGGTGTTCATCTAAAAAAAAAATTAACCTTAAGATCCATACGTACGTAGAATTAGACTAGCAAACCTGTGTGTGCTGTACACGTGTTAAACAGAAAACAACCCTTGCTCTTTGCCACTGCTCAGTACAAAGCATCACTTACTGTACACGTATCCATGGAGTTGGTTCTAATGAATTATGGCATTAAGGTGAGTTAAATCAACAGAAGAGTCTGGTGCCAGGACAGTTTGAATATACATCAGTACAAATTCACTCTCCTACCCTTTCTAAACAAACCTGGTGTTGAAATACACCTTTGTATGAATCCAGCAGATCTTGCACTGACAATGACTGAAATCATGAACTGGACTGACAGATCAGAGCTGCTGTGTCATTTCGTAAGTCTTCCAAGTGATCATGGTGCATTTGTACTCCCACTACAAGGTTCCTAATGCGGATAAACATGTGAAGACCTGACTGTGAGGCACTGTGGACCTCACATGCATCAGCTACATCATCCATGCAAAATGAAGCTGCACACATTAGCTAATAAATGAACACAAACAGAAATCTGCTCCAGAGAGCTCCCACTGCTGGCTGAAGTGCAATGATTTTGAGATCTGGTCACCAGCACTGGGACCCAGACCTCTCCCAGTTCAGGAAATACTGTATTCCCACAGACGGAAACTGCTTTTAATCTTTACTTGGAGATTCTGTTTGCTGAACTTGAGGCAGCTGCAGCTCTGAGTTGCAATAAAACTGCATGTAGCAGGAGCATCAATCACCTCCTTCCTAAATATATTCACAAAAGCTGGAAACAAAGATTTTTCACACATCAATGAGCAGGGAATACATATTGTTAAGTGCATTGCTTTAATCCATTAGCACGGGAGTCACTTTAGTGTTCGCTTTAATGATTAATGCAAGAATCAGTCCGTGCTGAAAACATGATGCCTGTCCAGTTGTGGGATCTTCTACATATTTTCCAAAACCTATTCTTCCCCATACCTTTTACCATTCATGCATCCAGAAAAATGCTTTCTGAGTTTTAATTTGGAATCTGTAATAAGGTTCAAACAAGAGACAATGACTCTCATTTATCAATTAACATTTATCACAGCAAATCATAATGCAGCTGTGTTTCAGACAGAAAGCATTTCTATGGATGAGATGGGAGTAGCAATTTCAACGAAATAAAGTCATAAGCGTCACCATCAAGCTCTATGCATACTCTGAGAATGCAATTAGAGTGATCTCAACATACAACAGGTCTGAACTACTGAACTGCAATTAGTAAAACCCTTCTCAAATGTGCTGTATGGACAAAAAAAGACACCGAATGCACCAGATTTAGAAACCAACAGTGTAGCTGCGCTTAGTAAAGTACTAAATTAACTGCAAAAACACAAGCCAGCTCAAGGGCTTGTTTACTAAGTGTTAAATACATCTTACAAAACTTCACTGGGTTGTTGAAACAGAGTCCTTCAGACTAAGAAATGGGAATGCTACGTGGCAGGAATGCCCCAGCCAGGCAGAAGAACACTCCTGTGCTTGGCAGTGCCCTAAAACACAACAGCACAGGTCAGACCAGCCCTGATGGCTCAGCAAAGGAAATTCCCATGGAGCCTCCCACTCCTCTGCTGCAATCCTTCACATGAGGCCAGCTGAGGGAAGGGCTCTAAGACCAGCACGAAGAGTGCAGTGCAGTCTGGAACTGCAGAGGGCTCAGAACAACATCTGCAGGGGGGTGCAACCTGCATCCTAAGCCATTTACCTACTCAGCCGGGGCACCAGCTGGAAATCCCTGCGGCTGTCACACTGCTGCCAGACATGGTGCTTTCCATTAAGAAAGCTCATCAGTCATAAACGTGTGTACCTCAATAATATTCAAAAAGTAAAGGAAGGGTGATCGCAGACCGAATCTGGCAGTATGAATCTGGTTCTTGTTTTCAGTACTGAAAGAAATACATTCATCGTTTTTCTTGATTTTTTTTTCCTTTTAAAATATTTCCTTTCTTAAGGGTAGAAACAAAACACAATATTGATTTTCCTTTTTGTTTGCTGTCAGGCCTGCCAAATCCCCCAGCCAACAGTTGTGAGACACTTCAACCCCTCCTGCCTCCCCAGGTGGGCTCTGGCCTCCTCTCCCACCCAGGGGCCTCATCCCCCCCTCACCCTTTCCTGCTGGCATGGGTGCTACCTGGGCATAGAAGAAATCAAATCAGAGAACTTAATTAGTTATTAAAAAAACCCCCGAACACACCCACATCACCACAAACAAACAAACAAAAAACCCACAAAAAACAAACTCTGGTTTTTTTCACCTGTTTTCTTCCCTCCTTCCCCACCTTTCACTGCACTTAGATAACAGATGCATTTGATGAACCATGTGCTGGCTCTGGGTCTAAGGCACAAGCGAAGGCTATTTTTCTTGAGGGCCATTTGACAGAGAAAGTTGCAGGGGGGAAAAAAAAAAACCATGCTCTTGCCAAAGCTTCAGCCCCCCCAGCTCCCCTTGGCCCATGCTGAGGATGGCAGGAAAATTACCCAAGACAGAGCTCTTCCAAACAGAGAGGTCTGGAAGCTTTTATCACATCACTGTTGGAAGTCTGGCAAAAACGCTCCAAAATTGCAGGAAAATATCCTGAGGATACATCTTCCTCTTCCTGTTCTATGAGCACAGCTGTAATAAAATTTCCCTACATTTTACAGAATCTTTAAGGATAATCAGTATATGCATGTTTCCACTTACTGTTTTGAATTCTTATTTTCAGAATATTTTTGGTAAGTCAGAACAACAGAACCAAAACAAGGTCAGTTCCGAGTCCTATGACCACTTCTTCAATGCTTCGCCTTTCATTTTTTGCCATGTTTTTCAAAATTTTTTTTTTGTTCTAGATCTATGCTTTTAGGGCTTCTACTGCAATTGCTTGAAGAAAATTCTACCACATTCTTTTCTTTCTTAAAAATGCTCCAATATTCAAAGGGATTTTGTTGACAACTAGTTTGATATGAAGTAACAACACAGAACTCCCAGCAATCATCACCTAATATGCATTAGAAAAGAAGTCCCTGAGACAAGATGCTCTGTTAAACAGGTATTAAGAGCAGATTCCAGCAGAGATGACAAACACCCCAGGCTTACCTCCACCCAAAGAAACAAACCATCAGCTCCTTTTATACTGGTCACTGAAAAGCTGACAGGTGGTGCCAACTACAAGCTGCTGTTCATGAGACTTTAAATAAATAAATACACCCCAATCCAACAGCAGTATACCAATGTTACTGATTTGATATGTTATTGATTTAATATAGATTAGTATTAATTTGTTTAATTTTAATAGGAATATAGAATTATAAGAGATATTTAGTAAAAATCATATGCTGCATTTGCACTCTATACAGGAACCGAGGCTACTACGAACTCCCCTGTACAGCCCTGTACCAAGGCCGAAAGAATTGGTCAGAATCACCTAGTAGGAACATTTAGAACTATAGCTAACAGGCTTAAGATTCAAGATAATTTTACTTATAAGGTATTTAATAACCTGAAAGAATGCAGAGAGATGTCAGAATCCAAATTAATGGGAAAATGGGGAAATCGGCTGAAGCAACATGTAAGTTTAAGCCAAGAAACAGTGTCCTCAGGCAATAGGTAACTCCGACAGGGGGAGATCGCGACCACCGACTCATTACCCACCGACTCACATTACACCCCAGACCCATTTCCAGGTGCTTCTGGACTCTACTGTGCAGAATCGGAAATAGGAGGAGAGTATGATAATGATTTCCAGGAATTGTTATGTTTATGCATGAATACTTAATGAATATGTATGAGTACTTCCACATAAGATGTATGATTTTGGTGCATGGTGTGCGTCGTTGGTGAAAGGATTCACCCGTGCACCCGGCCGTTAATAAAGAAGTGTCTGCTTATCTGCATCAAATTGGTGTTGATAAGTTTTATTCCGAGTTTTTCGGTAACATGAGGGAAATACCAAATTCCCCATTCTTTCTTATTCAAGTGATTACATGAATACATAAAAGCCTCGTTCTTTGTTTCAAAATAGTTTTTAACATTATGAAGAGTTTGATATGCAAGTGCTGACCCTTCTTAGTTACACCAAATCAAAACATAAGTTAGTCCAAGTTCTGCAGTTTTTGTTCCTGAATGAAAGTGTGAAGCTAGACAAAGACTACAAAACCAGTTTGTGTCAGAGAATGATTTTGTCACCAATACGCTAAATTTGGTAGAAGACTAAATTAAATATCTACAAATACTATGTATGATTAATCAATACTGAGAACATTCTAAGGTAAAATAGCATGTGTAGCTCAGCAAAAACATTTAAAAACGCCAGAGAAGGCACTGGCTAATAAGTAGCCTTGTGAAAGCTGCAGCTCTTCAAGGCTCCTTCTGACTATTCTTCTGACTTATACAGAAAAGTTTTTTAAGTATTCATTTCAAAAGAAAGAAAAAAGTAGTAATCCAGACTAGCTGAATGCACACTACTTCCTACTGAGTAAGAAACATCTTTAAGTTTTGGCAGCAGGTAGCTGCGATCCTGACTATCCTTGATTACCCTTTTGGAACATGCTGAACTTTTAACAAAGAAGAAAACATTCGTTTGCTTTATTTGAAGGGCTAGCAAAGTGAGACTGTAAAGAAACAGAGTACTCCAATTCCATGGGATTGCTTTACTTGTAGAGTTTCACCATGAAATTATTGAATAGCTCCATACCTAAATGTAAGAAGTCAGCTGTAATCAAGTAAGTAAAACATACCATTAATCAACAAACTTTATACAATTAAGTACATTACAAATATGGATGTCTGAGACTCACAGCCTTGCAACAAAACATGAGCAGCCAGTTCATGAACATCTCCCAAACCAACCAAAGCCACAAGCAATGACCGTAAGGAGTGTATTACAAATTTATCGTGTTTGCAATATACTCCCCCCCCCCCCCCGCCTCAGTCCGAATGATTTGCACTCAGCTCCCAGGTCTACTTTTTTCTTAATTCTGCCAGCCTCTGGGGAAGGAGAAGGCGCATTGTACCAAGACCGCTGCGCCCTCCCGCCGCACAGCGGCACCCAGGCCGACCCCCGCCCGCCCAGGCGCTACTCACAGCGCTGCTTGGGCTCTATGAGCTTCATGGGCGCGTCCAGGAGGCGGCGGAGGCCGGCAGGACCCTGGGCGCCGCCCGACGCGGGACACGGCACAGCACGGCACGAAGATGCCGCCCGCCGCCCGCCCGCGTTTGTGCCGGGCCGCCGCTCCCCGCCCGCCGCCGCCCCATTGGCGCAGGGCGGGCCCGACCCACGCGGCAGCGGGGCTGTGCCCGGGCGCCGCCGCCGCATTGGCCGGCACGGGGGGCCCTCGCTCCGCCCGCCCGGGCCGCCACCGGCGGGGTGGAACGCCCGCGGCGCGGGAGCCGGGTGGCCGCCAGCCCCGGCCGGGCGGCGATCTGCAGGGCAGGACCCACGGCCTCCTGACAGCGGGGCCGATGGCGACGCCGGCCCGGCCGGGCCGCGGCAGCGCCGCACGGAGGGGGCCGCCCCGCAGTGCTGCCGCGCTGAGCCCGCCGCGCTCGTCACTTACGTGGCCTGTGCCGCCGGCCCGAGTCCACCCTCCGGCGCAGCCGGCATTTCTTGGCCACGGAGCCGTGGCTGAGCGGCGGCAGCTCCGGGCGGAGCAGCAGCGGGTGCGGCGCCTCCCCGCAGCCGCCGTGGCTCAGCGGCTGGCTCGGGGGGTGGAAGCCGTTCTGCAGCAGCCCGCCGAGCAGCGAGCAGGAGGCGGCGGGCGATGGCGGCCCCGCCGGGGCGGCGGGCTGGGCACGGAACGGCTCCCCCATGGCGGCAGACCTCTCCCCTTTGTCTCCCGGCTCAGCTCCGGCTGGGCGCGGTGGAGCCTCCGCTCATGCCGGCGCCCGTGCCCGCAGCTCCGAGCGCTGGGGATGCGGCGCCCGCCCTCCGCCGCCGGCAGCGCACGGCGCAGGCGTCCTGCCCGCAGCGCGCTGCAGAGGGGCGGTCGCCGTCCTCCGCCGGGGACACGGCGGCGACCCCCCCCCTCCCCAACGCCTGGCTAACATGCGCGTTCCCGGCCGCCGCCGGCACCTGCGGGGCTCCGGGAGCGCGCCGGGGCGGGGGGCGCTGGGGCGGCCCCCACTCGCACGGTCCCCCCGGCAGCCGGCACCCCTGGCCCCAGTAACCGGCTGCGGGGTCATTTTCGCTTCAGGGCACCCACCCGCACGCTCCTGTGACTCGAGGTGTGCCTTGTACCCCGCACAAAAAGTTACTTGGGCATCAGCATCAACGTTCAAGTTTTTGTCTGCGTAGTCACGTTGTTTCCTCAACAGCTTAGTGGGGCTAGTGTGACCTTGAATGCGTCTGACCTCGTGCTTTTTTAGTATCTTGGCTTTCCCTGTGCAGCACTGGTAATCCTGTGACACTGATTTACTCTCTGACCCTTGAGACAGCCAAGTGTAAAAACACCATTTTCTGAATGAAATATATTAAATATCAAGTGGACATAAAACCGGGTGAGCTGTGCTGTGGTGCCATGCGTGTACTTGAAAAGAAGCGGTAATTGAATTCTGGCCCTGCACATGAAGGTCATTTCTTCACACAAACTGCCAGTCCCTACATGGATGATTGTTCTTAAACTAAAACCAGGTCACATCGTCTCTCCTCCTTACACCTAAAATTAGTACAGGACACAGGCCCTCCCCTGAAAAACACCTACAAAGAATGAAGAGCTATTCTAATTGCCTCCAGAAAGGGACATTGTATTAAGCAACTGCTTCCTAAGAGGTAATGTGACATTCTCTCCCCTTCTGGGCTAGGGACACAACATTATATTTAGGTAACTGGGAGCAAGCCACAGAAAAACAGGCGCATGAAGCTGGGGAAACGAAGAAAGCACGTTTGAGAACAAAGAACAAGTAGAATTTTCTCCCTAAAAACCAGTAACTAGTGTTCTGATGATTAAAACACTCCAAATTTTCCTTTTCCTCATATCCTAATGCATAAGCAACTGTTGTAATTGCTAGCCCAAACGCGATTGCCCTGAAGAGGGCAGGAAGGCAAGCATGCTATGTATGTTTACTGCTAGAAGGAGCTGTAGTGCTTCCAAACCTGTGAAATTCTTTGAGAACTCCCTAACTTACTGAATTATGTTTAAACCAAAAACAAGGCGGCCGCTGCCTTGACTGGCAGGGACCTTCATACCACTTGTTAGCAGTTCTAGGCAGCTGGCTGGTTACGCTTTGCGAACTCTCCTTGTTAATTCAGACCTCTCAGGGCATGAGGAATCCTTGCTGCTCTGTCCCCAGCTGGTAACGGTTGCCCCTTTCTCTATGTCTGACACAGAAACTGACTCCACAACCAACCCACCCGATGCAGAACAGGGGATCATTCCTGCAAATCTGTTTTTCTCTGCAACTGCAGAGCAGACAGATAGGCAGTTACTGTATCTCAGCTGAAGGGTGGCAACTTTTTACCTTAGTGCAACAAAAGGAAGTCACCTTTAACTGCACGCTTACATTCCCTCGTGGTAGGATAGCAGCCCGCTGGCTCTGCAATGGAATACAGTACCTGTTTCAAGTGCTGTGGTCAATTTCAGGCAGTAAACTTCTGGAATAACTAACAAAGGATTAAATGAAAACATCAAGTTTTAGTCTAGGAAATGAAAGATTTGAAGAGATATTCAAATCTGGAACAGCTAACAGCAAAGGAGATATATCACAGTTGCTGAGAAACTAGAAGGAATTCCTAAGCAGTAACTGCAGTAAGGGAAATTCACTTTAGACTTCAGGCATTTCCTAGAATGAAGTTAGACAAGCATTAGACTGCACCGGAAGACTCAACTGTCCATTGCCGCAAATTTTTAGGAAAAATTAAATATCTGTGAGGAACAGTCTAGGTCGAGCTGATCCTGACTTAAAGCAAGGAAAAGGCATGGCCTAGACACCTTACTGAGGTTCTTTCCAATCTTTTATTTCTAATTAAATATTTCCCTAATATTTTGCTGTAAATATTGCACAATTATGCTCAGGTCACTGAAAAGTTCAGGGGCAGTGTAGACCAATGGCACATAACAACAACAAATGTCACATCAAATAATGCTGGAGAAAATAAGAAACAGAGCAACATTAAAGACGGTCCAAATCAGTTGACAGGTTTTATGTACAAGGACAGATGAGTCCTTGTGAGTGAGTCCTCTAAGTGAGCAAGTTTCCCTGATCTTGTAAGCTCTCCAGCACGAATGGAAGAAAACACTTTCCTAACATTTTGTATTGTTGTGGAAATATCAAGTTTCAGACCAAGGTGCTGCTTTATCAAAACAGTTTCAGACTCTTGTACTGGTGAATATCACATGAACTGATTTCTGCACTGCAAAGTATCACCTTTTACATATAATTTTTGTTTACACTTGTTGAATTTTGGAATGAAAGGTTTTACATACCCTCTTCAGTTCTGATTTCAGAATTCTTCAGCTCTTCTGCAATGTAAACTAAGACAACGGGAATAAAACTAGAGTGTTTGATGTATTACGGGATCATCTGTAAGGGTTTAAAATGAAGTAATCTCATGTTCTCAGGTGTATATAGCATTGCTTGTTCTGGGCACAAGCAAACTACAGTGCAATCCATTTGGCATTCAGGGCAAAAAGACCTGAGCCTTTTGCATTAATAAAGTTGAAACTGGGAGCAGATGAATTGTTCACCCTATTCTGCATCAGCTGTGAGCCACAGGTAGAACCACAGTACATCATGAACTCACTCCTGATGCAGGCAGCCTGTGCTCTTCTCATATTCTGCACTGGAGCTAAATTGGTGATGTGAAGGTCTCACATTATACTTAGTGTTTGAAAATCTGGAATGTCTTAGAAAACACAATCCAGAAGAAATATGATGGAAGTGATAATGTCACCTCTTCAAAACAGGACAACAAGCAGAAATAAACTATCCTGCTACTCTCACAGTTGAGCCATTGGCTCCAGACCTGCTGTCTGCTGGTTTTTTATCCATACTATTTATGAGGTGATGCATCACAGCACAACTGGCTGAAAGCAGGTATTGTTTTTAAGAGGTACTGCACTCTCTTGCCTTTATACCACAGATACACATTCAGTATATTAATGTCTACTCTACATCCCTTTATATTAATTTCTGTATATTTTATATATATATAAGTTGTTGCAAATCAAGAACTAGGTAGAACTACAACACCCGTCAATGAAGTCATGGCATGTATTACAGGTTGAATTTCTAACCCTTTGGTGCAACCAAAGTGAAGTTTTCCTCTTCCTTTTATCCTAACTTTATAAATAAACCCTGTGAGCCACTTCAGTTTTCAGTCTAACCTGCAAGACAACAATCCAGGTAGAGATGCAATATTGGCAAACCAAATTGAGGATGCTTACAGTTCTTTCAATATTAACGTTTACTCAGGATTTCTGTTTTCTTTTCTGAACAGGAGTAGGTGGAAACTACTTGCTTATTTTAAAATATTTTCCTATATATTTCACTAGCAATCTGGTGGGAAGAGGACTACAAACACGTAGTACGCTGAAGAAATCCAGGACACAAATGGACTCAGAACAGTGAACAAGTCTGCTACACTGACTCACTGCATATTACACATTTGCACAGCAAACACTTCCTGGATTATTCCATCCCTGCCTGCACTTCAGACTCCCAGCTTTTTGTCACCTCTATTTATTTGTTTATAAACACAGAGAGCCAGGCTGCAATTCTCTAACTCTACAAGTCAGCTTCAGCAAACTAATGACTACCCTGGGGTTAAGATACTCTGCCACAGGATCAAATATGCTGTGCTCCAGCCCTTACAGTTTCAAAACCAATGGAACTGAAAAAAAAAACCCAAAACCCAAACCAAACCAAAACACCCTTTCAGGCATGTTATCACAGGCAACCTGGCCTGAAATTTTTAGGCTCGTCCTCCCTCATTCTGTGGACCTCCTATGTCCCTGGTCTGAGACTAAGCTAAAATAAGCACCAAACAGGTGCAGTCCACAGGTAAATCCATTACCCAAGAACCAAAAAAAAAATCTTACAGAGCACCAGTGGTGTTATTCTAATTCAAAGCCATGCAGATACAAAGCTTTGGTCGTATTTTGGAGAGAAGTAGCATGTACACATCTTCTCAATTTACACAAACTCTATTAACCAATGCCAAGAGTGTAATGAAACAGACTTCTGGCACAGCTGCTGGCAGATTTATGTTCAAGGGGTTGCTGGCACTCTGCCATTTCTGTTTACATTTCTATTCTATGTTTACCCTGTTTCTATATTACAGGAAAGTCATACTAGTTCTTATTCATTTTTTCCCCTTTGAAAATAAAGCAAATACAGTACAGCTTAATAAAGTAACATGAAAATATTAATAGCATTTCTTGCAAAAAATCAGATACTGTTGGCTTAGGTATATTCACATATCACATGTATCAAAAGGAAAGAACCACATCTAGGAGTTCAGTATTTCTTCCTAATTTCTTTTCAGAACTGGGAAAAAAACGTACTAAAAACAACTAGCCTTAGGTAGACACCTGTTTGAAATATGTTTTAATGCTCTTTCTCCCTTTAAATTGCAGGACTAGAAGACTAACAGTCAAACATAACTATATAATGACATATGATAAATGTGTAAATCAAATGGGACAAAACCAGCTCTAAAACTGTGTAGAATTCTTATCTGGAAAATGCAATGACAAAGTACTTAGAAAGGGACCCAAAGTGCTCTAGTATTATCAGTGCCATCACAGGAAAGCTAAGCCTTACTATGACAACAGCTAGCTAGCACGAGAATTCTGCTTTCCCCCAACACTAACGCATCTGAGAGGGGAAACTGATTGCAGATGATAGAGGAAGTGAAGGGCATAAATTTAGTCATATGCCTAAATCTTTGCCAGATTGAGGCCAAGAAAGATTATATTGAGACCATCAGTTCCTTTCCTTTTCTCCCCACCCACCTCCCAGTGCAGGCTCCTTTCAATTATGCCTTCTGTGACACTTAAACAAAACCTGTTGATTTAATAAAAAGCCCGGTTCCCCTGCACAGAGTTGAAGCTCATCTCCCCTTCACTTTCATCAAGGATGAGAAAAATGGAGAAAGGCACTCCTGTCTAAGCGGGAGTTTAGCTTTGGCAGTCTGAACAGCCCTCAGGAGGCATGTTCTTTCACTTCACTGATGACAAATAGGGCATAGATAGATCTCCTGGCCCAAGTGCCAAGCTGAATGTCCAGGAAAGGCGGTATGAACGCTACCTGGAAAAAGCTGTCTGGACTAGAACATAACAACAATAGCCAAGACTAGGGAATAACAGTCAGAAGAGTACACAGGTGTATCCTGGTCTTACCAGCCTGCCCATCCCTGCGGCCAGACTTTGTCGTGGCCCAAGTGGTTTCTACAGTTATTCTCTGGCAGTGCTGAGATGTGGTTAGAGATTGTGGTTGCCGTCTTTCATCCCAACTGAAAAAAAGCATGCAGCAGTCACAAAACAGCAAGAACCTTTTCCTTCTAAAGCTTTTCCTGCCGATACCTCTGTTTCTCTGTGTCCAACTAGACAATCACAACTTAATTTGCATGTGCATTTACTCTCCACAACTTTAACTGATCCCTGGCAGAGCTGTTGGTTGCCCATCTTTGGTAGGAAACAAAAACCTTCAGTGCCTTAGTTCAGACATTTCAAATAAACTCCACAAATTAGTAAACATTTAGAATCTAGTCCTTGATTATTGCTTAGGATTACAAGCCAGTGAAGATAAAGTAGGTGTTAAGAGGTGAATCATCTTTTTTCCATGCCATAAGTTCTATTCTGCAGAGAGTTTGTAAAAAAGGAAAAGCCAGGTAATTGATTCAAACTATTAGGTATGTAAAAAAGCTAAAAATCTCATTTCAAATACACTGTCCTTTGCTCCCATCCACTCTACCTTGTACCTAAGTATTTGGCTCAGTGTACTGCTGCTTATCTTTAACTATCAAACTTAAATATACAAAATGTAATTGAAAAACAGGCAAGTTAACAACCCAGAGATTGAGAATTACTGTTCATCATCATAAAAATGATTGTAACAAGTGACAGAGCATTTGGTAGAGAGAACTTGGTAGAGGAAAGCCTTTGTTCCTGACTGCTCCCCCACACACAATTACCCTCATGTATGTAAACTACTGGTTTTGCTCAGCTGAATGTCTTCACTTTTTTTCCAACTCAGCATTTTTATATGGACCTTCATAATGCCATCAGGAGGGAAGTAACAGCTTCAAAACAAGCACTTTGAAAGACAGTAACAGAATGGCTGACAATTACAAAAGACTCTCTCTTCCTTATTCAGCACTACCACATCTGAAGAGGAGGAGAAACTGGTTCTCCTATCAGTACTCAGCTGCATGGAGGTTTTTCACTTGCGTTGGTCTGTATTCCCAGAGTTTAAATGCTGACACGAAATTCCCATGGATATTAATGATTATGAATCAGATAAGAACAGGTGTTATTGATTAATTGTAATTTAGTGGGAAATAACCACTTCTCAATTTTTAGTGATGAATAAAATTTTATTAGCAAGCGGCGAGTGAGCAAAACAGCGCTGGGTGTGCTGGGAGTCTCTGCTCTACCAAGACACACACCTTACAGGACAGCACTGAGTCCCTTTATAGTGTAGGCTTCATCCATATTCATGATGGGCGTACCCTGAGGGGTCTGCAAAGTTGTAAACAAGTTTCCCGGGCTTTTCTCCTGTTTTCCCGGGCTTTTCTCAGGTTTCCGTCACAGAAGGGGGGATGACTCAGCACAAGTGTTTTTGTAGTGGCTTGGAGATGGGGGCCATTTTAGCTCCCTTCTAACAACTGATTTTAACAATAGAAACTATATACATATATCTTATTTCTTATTTACATAAGAGAATTACAAAACTGTTCGGCCACAACATCCTGACTACAACTTCTTTTTCCCCTTGAGATTTGAATAACAAATACCATATATGTTTTATTACACCCCCCACCCAAGACAGGCGACGACCTCGCCCCCCACCCCCCCACGACAGGCGACCTTGCCCGCCCCCCCCCCCAAGACAGGCGACGACATCGCCCCCCCCACCACCCCAGACAGGCGACGACATCGCCCCCCCCCACCCCAGACAGACAACGACATCGCCCCCCCTCCCCAAGACAAGCGACGATCTCGCACCCCACCCCTCCCCCCAAGACAGGCGACGACCTCGCCCTGTGATAGATTGGGTGGGTTTGTTCACTAAAATGTCAGCAGGATAAAGTGCTTGTTTGCTTGGCAGGATATGCTGGGGGCCTCTTGGTGGGTGAGACCCAGATACCGTTAGGCCTGCTTAATCAGCCCCCACAGGTCTGGTCTCCACCCAGATGCCGTTAGGCTTGCTTAATCAGCCCCCACAGGTCAAGTCTCCACCCAGATATTGAGAGGATCGAATAAGGAAGATTGAGAACCTCCATCCCTGCGACCCCCTAGTAGCAAAATGAACATGCGCAGAGTATACCGAAAGAAACTACGTCAACCGGGAAGAAGACTGTATATAAAAAGGGACTGTAAAAAGGGAAGAGGGCCGCCGTTGATGGAGCGAAGACTCCCCGGCTGCCCAGCGCTGATTTTTGCTCGCTAACTTTGCTTGCTGAAATTATAATAAATTCTGATTGGGTTGGAAACTTTTGGTCTCGTTTTCTCAACATATAACAGCCCCCCCCCAAAGAGAAGCGACGAACTTGCCCCCCCCACAAGACAGATGACGACATCGCCCCCCCCCCCCACCCCAAGACAGGCGACGATTTCAGGCCCCCCCCGCAGGATAGGCGAAAATTTCAGCCCCCCCCCCCCCCCCCCAGGATAGACGATGACCTCGCCCCCGCCCCCCAAGACAGGCGACGACATCCCCCCCACCCCAAGACAGGCGATGACTTCGATCCGCCCCCCCACGACAGACGACGACCTCGACGCCCCCCCCCAAGACAGGCGACGACGTCGCGCTCCCCCCGCCCACCCCCGAAAGACGATGACCTCGCCCCCACCCCAAGACAGGCGACGACCTTGCCCCTCCCCAAAGACAGATTACAACATCGCCCGCCCCCCAAGACAGGTGACAGCGCCGCCCCCCCACCCCAGACAGACGACGACATCGGCGCCCCCCCCCAAGACAGGCGACGACCTCGCCCCCCCCCACCCCCCCCAAGACAGGTGACGATATCGCCCCCCCCCCAAGACAGGCGAGGAGATCGCCCCCCCCCCCCAAGACAGACGACGACCTCGCGCCCCCACCCCCCCAAGACAGGCGACGACTTCGCCCCCCCACCCCCCCCAAGACACGCAACGATTCAGCCCCCCCCCCACGCCAGGATACACGACGACCTCGCCCCCCGCCCCCCCAAGACAGCCGACGACCTCGACCCCCCCCCCAAGACAGACAACGACATCGCCCCCCCACCTCAAGACATGCAACGACATCGCCCCCGCCCCCCCCAAAGATAAAAGACATCGGCGCCCTCCCCCACAAGACAGACGACGACATCACCACCCCCCCCCCCAAGACAGGCAACGACTTCGCACCCCCCACCCCAAGACAGGTGACGATTTCAGCCCCCCCCGCAGGATAGGCGTCGATTTCAGCCCCCCTCCCCCGAAGGATAGACGACGACCTCGCCCCCGCCCCCCAAGACAGGCGACGACATCCCCCCCTCCCCCACAAGACAGACGACGACATCGCCCCCCCCCCAAGACAGGCGACGACCTCGCGCCCCCCCTCCAAGACAGAAGACGACCTCGGCACCTCCCACCCCTCAAGACAGGCGACGTCACACCTCCCCCCCCCGGAAGACAGGCGACCACCTTGCCCCCCCCCCAAGACAGGCAACGACTTCGCCCCCCCACCCCAAGACAGGCGACGATTTCAGCAGCCCCCCAATGATAGACGACGACCTCGCCCCCGCCCCCCAAGACAGGCGATGACATCCCCCCCCCCCGCACAAGACAGACGATGACCTCGCCCCCCCCCTCAAGACAGACGACGACCTCGCGCCCCCCCCCCAAGAGAGGCGACATCAACCCCCCCCCCCAAGACAGAGGACAGCGCCCCCTCCTTCCCAAGAAATGCGACGACCTCGCGCCCCCCCCAACGACAAGCGACGAACTCGCCCCCCCCAAGACAGACGACGACATCGCCCCCCCCCAAGACAAGCGACGACATCGCCCCCCCCCCCCAAGAGAGGCGACATCAACCCCCCCCCCAAGACAGAGGACAGCGCCCCCTCCTTCCCAAGAAATGCGACGACCTCGCGCCCCCCCCCCCCCCCCGAAGACAGGAGACCTTGACCCCCCCGGAATAGAGGCGACTTTGGCCCCCCCCCAAAGACAAGCGACGACATCGCGCCCCCCCCCAAGACAGGTGACGACATCGCCCCCGCCCCCCCAAAAGACAAACGACATCGGCGCCCCCCCCCAAGACAGACGACGACCTCGCCCCCCCCCTCAAGACAGGCAACGACTTCGCCCCCCCCCACCCCAAGACAGGCGACGATTTCAGCCCCCCCCCCGCAGGATAGGCGACGATTTCAGCCCCCCTCCCCCCAAGGACAGACGACGACCTCGACCCCCCCACCCAAGACAGACGACGACATTGCCCCCCCCCCCAAGACAGGCGACGACCTCGGCACCTCCCACCCCCCAAGACAGGCGACGTCGCCCCTCCCCCCCCCCGAAGACAGGCGACCACCTTGCCCCCCCCCCACAAGACGGGCAACGAAATCGCCCCCCCCCCCCAAGACAGGCGACGACTTCGCCCCCCCCACCCCAAGACAAGCGACGAACTCGCCCCCCCCAAGACAAGCGACGACCTCGACCCCCCCCCAAGACAGAGAACAGCGCCCCCCCCCCCGCCAAGAAATGCGACGACCTCGCCTTCCCCCCCCCAAGACAGGTGACGACATCGCCCCCGCCCCCCCAAAAGACAAACGACATCGGCGCCCCCGCCCAAGACAGACGACGACCTCGCCCCCACCCCCCCCAAGACAGGCGTCGAGCTCGCCCCCCACCCCCCCCCCCACCAAGACAGGCGACATCGCCCCCCCCCCCCCCCAAGACAGACGAAGACCTCGCCCCCCCCCCCCAAGACAGACGACGACCTCGGCACCTCCCACCCCCCAAGACAGGCGACGTCGCACCTCCCCCCCCCGGAAGACAGGCGACCACCTTGCCCCCCCCCCAAGACAGGCGACGAAATCGCCCCCCCCCCCCCCCCAAGACAGGCAACGACTTCGCCCCCCCACCCCAAGACAGGCGACGATTTCAGCCCCCCCCCCCAATGATAGACGACGACCTCGCCCCTGCCCCCCAAGACAGGCGATGACATCCCCCCCCCCGCACAAGACAGACGATGACCTCGCCCCCCCCCCAAGACAGACGACGACCTCGCGCCCCCCCCAACGACAAGCGACGAACTCGCCCCTCCCAAGACAGACGACGACATCGCCCCCCCCCCCCAAGAGAGGCGACATCAACCCCCCCCCCAAGACAGAGGACAGCGCCCCCTCCTTCCCAAGAAATGCGACGACCTCGCGCCCCCCCCCCCCGAAGACAGGAGACCTTGACCCCCCCGGAAGAGAGGCGACTTTGGCCCCCCCCCAAAGACAAGCGACGACATCGCCTTCCCCCCCTCAAGACAGGTGACGACATCGCCCCCGCCCCCCCAAAAGACAAACGACATCGCCCCCCCCGCCCCAAGACAGGCAACGACTTCGCCCCCCCCCCACCCCAAGACAGGCGACGATTTCAGCCCCCCCCCCGCAGGATAGGCGACAATTTCAGCCCCCCTCCCCCCAAGGACAGACGACGACCTCGACCCCCCCACCCAAGACAGACGACGACATCGCTCCCCCCCCCCAAGACAGGCGACGATTTCAGCCCCCCCCCCAATGATAGACGACGACCTCGCCCCCGCCCCCCAAGGCAGGCGACGACATCCCCCCCCCGCACAAGACAGACGATGACCTCGCCCCCGCCCCAAGACAGACGACGACCTCGCGCCCCCCCCAACGACAAGCGACGAACTCGCCCCCCCCCAAGACAAGCGACGACCTCGACCCCCCCCCAAGAGAGGCGACATCGACCCCCCCGCCCAAGACAGAGGACAGCGCCCCCCCCCCCGCCAAGAAATGCGACGACCTCGCCCACCCCCCCCCGAAGACAGGCGACCTTGACCCCCCTGGAAGAGAGGCGACTTTGCCCCCCCCCCAAAGACAAGCGACGACATCGCCTTCCCCCCCCCAAGACAGGTGACGACATCGCCCCCCGCCCCCCCAAAAGACAAACGACATCGGCGCCCCCGCCCAAGACAGACGACGACCTCGCCCCCACCCCCCCCAAGACAGGCGTCGAGCTCGCCCCCCACCCCCCCCCCACCAAGACAGGCGACATCGCCCCCCCCCCCCCCCAAGACAGACGAAGACCTCGCCCCCCCCCCCCAAGACAGACGACGACCTCGGCACCTCCCACCCCCCAAGACAGGCGACGTCGCACCTCCCCCCCCCGGAAGACAGGCGACCACCTTGCCCCCCCCCCAAGACAGGCGACGAACTCGCCCCCCCCAAGACAGACGACGACATCGCCCCCCCCCAAGACAAGCGACGACATCGCCCCCCCCCCCCCAAGAGAGGCGACATCAACCCCCCCACAAGACAGAGGACAGCGCCCCCTCCTTCCCAAGAAATGCGACGACCTCGCGCCCCCCCCCCCCCCGAAGACAGGAGACCTTGACCCCCCCGGAATAGAGGCGACTTTGGCCACCCCCCAAAGACAAGCGACGACATCGCCTTCCCCCCCTCAAGACAGGTGACGACATCGCCCCCGCCCCCCCAAAAGACAAACGATATCGGCGCCCCCCCCCAAGACAGGCGTCGAGCTCGCCCCCCACCCCCCCCCCGACCAAGACAGGCGCCCCGCGCCCCCCCCCCAAGAGAGACGACGACCTCGCCCCCCCCCAAGACAGGCGACGACCTCGCCCCCCCCCCAAAGACAGACGACGACCTCGACACCCCCCCAAGACAGACGATGACCTCGACACCCCCCCCATGACAGACGACGACCTCGACCCCCACCCAAGACAGACGATGACCTCGCCCCCCCCAAGACAGACGACGACCTCGTCCCCCCCCAAGACAGACGACGACCTCGCCCCCCCCCAAGACAAGCGACGATCTCGCCCCCCCTCCTCCCCCAAGAAAGGCGACAACCTCACCCCCCACCCCCCCCCACGACAGGCGACCTTGCCCCCCCCCCCCCCCAAGACAGGCGACGACATCGCCCCCCCCCACCCCAGACAGACAACGACATCGCCCCCCCTCCCCAAGACAAGCGACGATCTCGCACCCCACCCCTCCCCCCAAGACAGGCGACGACCTCGCCCCCCCCCAAAGACAAGCGACGAACTTGCCCCCCCCAGAAGACAGACGACGACATTGCCCCCCCCCCCCAACACAGGCGACGATATCGCCCCGCCCCCCCCAAGACAGGCGACGACGTCACGCTCCCCCCGCCCACCCCCGAAAGGCGATGACCTCGCCCCCCTCCCCCTAGACAGGCGACGACATCCCCCCCCCCCCCCCCCAAGACAGACGACGACCTCGCCCCCCCCCAAGACAGGCGACGACCTCGCCCCCCCCCAAGACAGACGACGACATCGGCGCCCCCCCCCCAAGACAGGCGACGAGCTCGCCCCCCCCAAGACAGACGATGACCTCGCCCCTGCACCCCAAGACAGGCGACGACATCGACCCCCCTCCAAGACAGGCGAGGAGCTCGCCCCCTCCCAAGACAGGCGACGACCTCGACCCCCACCCCCCCCCCAAGACAGGCGACGACTTCGCCCCCCCCACCCCAAGACAGGCGACGATTTCAACCCCCCACCCCCCCCCCAGGATAGACAACAACCTCGCCCCCCCCCACCCAAGACAAGCAACGTCGCCCCCCCCCTCTAAGACAGGCGAGGACTTCGCCCCCCCACCCCCCCCAAGACAGGCGACGACTTCAGCCCCCGCCCCCCCCCCCAGGATAGACGACGACCTCGCCCCCCCCCCCAACACAGGCGACGACTTCACGCCCCCACCCCAAGACAGGCGACAATTTCGGCCCCCCCCCCCAAGGATAGACGATGACCTCACCCCTGCCCCCCAAGACAGGCGACGACCTCGACCCCCCCACCCACGACAGACGACGACCTCGACCCCCCCCCAAGACAGACGACGACCTCGTCCCCCCCCGAGACAGAAGACGACCTCGCCCCTCCCCCCCCAAGACATGCAACGACATCGCCCCCCCCCACCACAGACAGACGACGACATCGCCCCCCCTCCCCAAGGCAAGCGACGATCTCGCACCCCACCCCTCCCCCCAAGACAGGCGACGACCTCGCCCCCCCCCAAAGACAAGCGACGAACTTGCCCCCCCCACAAGACAGACGACGACATCCCCCCCACCCCAAGACAGGCGATGACTTCGATCCGCCCCCCCACGACAGACGACGACCTCGACGCCCCCCCCCAAGACAGGCGACGACGTCGCGCTCCCCCCGCCCACCCCCGAAAGGCGATGACCTCGCCCCCCCCCCAAGACAGGCGACGACCTTGTCCCTCCCCAAAGACAGAATACGACATCGCCCGCCCCCCAAGACAGGCGACATCGCCCTCCCCCCCACCAAGACAGGCAACGACATCGCCCCCCCCCCCCACCCCAGACAGACGACGACATCGGCGCCCCCCCCCAAGACAGGCGACGACCTGGCGCCCCCGCCCCAAGACAGGCAACGACCTCGCCCCCCCCCACCCAAGACAAGCGATGACCTCGGCACCACCCCCCCCCCAAGACAGGCGACGACTTCAGCACCCGCCCCACCCCCAGGATAGACGACGACCTCGCCCCCCACCCCCAACACAGGCGACGACTTCACCCCCCCCACCCCAAGACAGGTGACAATTTCAGCCCCCCCCCCCAGGATAGGCAACGATTTCAGCCCCCTCACGCCAAGGATAGACGACCTCGCCCCCGCCCCCCAAGACAGGCGACGACCTCGCCCCCCCCCCAAAGACAGACGACGACCTCGACCCCCCCCCCAAGACAGACGATGACCTCGACACCCCCCCCATGACAGACGACGACCTCGACCCCCACCCAAGACAGACGATGACCTCGCCCCCCCCCAAGACAGACGACGACCTCGTCCCCCCCCAAGACAGACGACGACCTCGCCCCCCCCCAAGACAAGCGACGATCTCGCCCCCCCTCCTCCCCCAAGAAAGGCGACAACCTCACCCCCCACCCCCCCCCACGACAGGCGACCTTGCCCCCCCCCCCCCCCAAGACAGGCGACGACATCGCCCCCCACCCTCCAAGACAGGCGACATCGGCACCCACGCCCCCCCAAGACAGGCGAGGAATTCGGCCCCCACCCCCCCCAAGACAGGCGACGATTTCAACCCCCCACTCCCACCCCAGGATAGACGATGACCTCGCCCCTGCCCCCCAAGACAGGCGACGACATCCCCCCCACCCCAAGACAGGCGATGACTTCGATCCGCCCCCCCACGACAGACGACGACCTCGACACCCCCCCCAAGACAGGCGACGAGGTCGCGCTCCCCCCGCCCACCCCCGAAAGGCGATGACCTCGCCCCCACCCAAGACAGGCGACGACCTTGCCCCTCCCCAAAGACAGAATACGACATCGCCCGCCCCCCAAGACAGGCGACATCGCCCTCCCCCCCCGCCGAAGACAGGCGACCTTGCCCCCCCCCCCCAAGACAGGCGATGACATCGCCCCCCCCCCAACCCCAGACAGACGACGACATCGGCGCCCCCCCCCAAGACAGGCGACGACCTCGCCCCTGCACCCCCCCCAAGACAGGTGACGATATCGCCCCCCCCCCCCCAAGACAGGCGACGACTTCGCCCCCCCCAACCCAAGACAGGCGACGACCTCGACCCCCCCCCCACCCAAGACAGGCGACGACTTCGCCCCCCCCACCCCAAGACAGGCGACGATTTCAACCCCCCACCCCCCCCCCAGGATAGACGACAACCTCGCCCCCCCCCACCCAAGACAAGCGAGGACCTCGGCACCACCCCCCCTCCAAGACAGGCGACGTCGCCCCCCCCCCCCCCCAAGACAGGCGACGACTTCAGCCCCCGCTTCCCCTCCCAGGATAGACGACGACCTCGCCCCCCCCCCCCACCACAGGCGACGACTTCACCCCCCCCACCCCAAGACAGGCGACAATTTCAGCCCCCCCCCCCAGGATAGGCGACGATTTCAGCCCCCCCCCCCCCAAGGATAGACGATGACCTCGCCCCTACCCCCCAAGACAGGCGACGACCTCGACCCCCCCCCCCCCGACAGACGACGACCTCGACCCCCCCCAAGACAGAAGACGACCTCGCCCCTCCCCCCCCAAGACATGCAACGACATCGCCCCCCCCCACCCCAGACAGACGACGACATCGCCCCCCCTCCCCAAGACAAGCGACGATCTCGCACCCCACCCCTCCCCCCAAGACAGGCGACGACCTCGCCCCCCCCCAAAGACAAGCGACGAACTTGCCCCCCCCAGAAGACAGACGACGACATTGCCCCCCCCCCCCAACACAGGCGACGACATCGCCCCGCCCCCCCCAAGACAGGCGACGATTTCAGCCCCCCCCCCCCCCCGACAGACGACGACCTCGACGCCCCCCCCCAAGACAGGCGACGACGTCACGCTCCCCCCGCCCACCCCCGAAAGGCGATGACCTCGCCCGCCCCCCAAGACAGGCGACATTTCCCTCCCACCCCCCCAAGACAGGCAACGACATCGCCCCCCCCCCCCCCCAGACAGACGACGACATCGGCGCCCCCCCGAAGACAGGCGACGACCTCGCGCCCCCGCCCCAAGACAGGCGACGACCTCGCCCCCCCACCCCCCCCAAGACAGGTGACGATATCGCCCCCCCCCCCCAAGACAGGCGAGGAGCTCGCCCCCCCCCCAAGACAGACGATGACCTCGCCCCCCCCCCCCCCCCAAGACAGGCGACGACTTCGCCCCCCCACCCCCCCCAAGACAGGCGACGATTTCAGCCCCCCCCCCACGCCAGGATACACGACGACCTCGCCCCCCCCCCCCCAAGACAGCCGACGACCTCGACCCCCCCCCCAAGACAGACGATGACCTCGCCCCCCCCCTCAAGACAGGCGACGACCTCGCCCCCCCCCTCAAGACATGCAACGACATCGCCCCCGCCCCCCCCAAAGATAAAAGACATCGGCGCCCTCCCCCACAAGACAGACGATGACATCGCCCCCCCCCCCCAAGACAGGCAACGACTTCACCCCCCCCACCCCAAGACAGGCGACGATTTCAGCCCCCCCCCGCAGGATAGGCAACGATTTCAGCCCCCCTCCCCCCAAGGACAGACGACGACCTCGACCCCCCCACCCAAGACAGACGACGACATCGCCCCCCCCCAAGACAGGCGACGACCTCGTGCCCCCGCCCCAAGACAGGCGACGAGCTCGCCCCCCCCAAGACAGATGACGACATCGGCGCCCCCCGCCCACCCCTAGACAGACGATGACATCGCCCCCCCACCCCAAGACAGGCGACGACCTCACGCCGCCCCCCCCCAAGACAGGCGACGAATTCGCCCCCACCCCCCCAAGACAGGCGACGATTTCAGCCCCCCCCACACTCCAGGATACACGACGACCTCGCCCCCCCCCCCACCCCCAAGACAAGCGACGACCTCGTCCCCCCCCCCCCAAGACAGGTGACGACCTCGGACACCCCCCCCCAAGACAGGTGACGACCTCGCCCACCCCCCCAAGAGAGGCAACCACATCGCCCCCCCCCCCCCAACAAGACAGGCGACGACCTTGCCCCCCCCCCCCCCCAGACAGACGATGACTTCGGCTGAGGGCAGAAAGTTATTCTGTGAATGTCTGCACCAGACAAAGGCCACAAGACGGTCACGGAACAAGTGACTTCATGAGAGTGGTACCAAGCAGTGACTTGCTTAGGTACTACAGCACGCAGGTCTGCAGTCACTGTACAAGATGTGTTCAGATACAAGGATTCCTGCAGCTGACAAACCCAGGCAGGAGTCACATGAGTATTTTCCTTCTCATTTTCCAGATTGCTTGTCTCATGCCCACTTAATTTTTGGTTTGCAACAAGGCATTTAGTCTGCTGACATGATTCACACCGTGAACTACCCCATACCCATCCCTCTGTCGAAAGCCAGCTGGTCAGAGCTGGGAGGAGTCAGCAAGGGCACTGCCTTTACTGCCCCTCTGCACAGTCCTTGTGAGATAAGTGCTGTTCCAGCAGGCTACCCTGCTCCACAGCACAGGTTTAGAAAGGGGTGTCCCTGATGTTCCCATGCCTGCCAGGCTGCCTGGGGGCTTATTTTCCTGTAAGCTCCCATTTTACTGCAGCGTCTTCTCCTGGGATAGGCTGTGGTCAGGCCGTTTAATTAGAGCTTCCTAAATACACTATAAGGTACAAATAACCTTGTGAAATAGCATGGTCACAGGTCCCTGGAGAAGTTATCCTATTCCAAAGGAAGAAAAAAATATTTCTCACTTAAAAGAAAAAATGTAAAACGCTTACCTCAACGCCATCAAACTTGTCAACTGGTACGTACACATCTTCAACTGGCTGTAAAGGAACAGATAACTGTGTAAGAAAATGTTTTTTGCTACTTTCATGTTCTTCCTAAACTGTGATAAACTACAGATTTTACACTGCTAAACTACTTAGTATAAACACTGAGTTGCTTCTGAACCAAAACAAATTGTTAGTAAGCTGCAAGCAGTATGGCACTAATACGGTGCTAACACTGGCTTTAAAGAGTTCCTTAGCCAAGAGATTCAGAGGCTGATCCTGTGCTGTAATGAACCAGCGGTGCACAACGAGCCATCAGTGCTGGTAAGGCACTTCCCTTGGCCGTGAGGAAGAAAAGTAAGAGATTTCTGTAGCTATCTTACCACTGGTTAACATCCAGAGAAATCGAAAAAGTTCTGTCCACATCTGACAGCGGGCACTAGTCTTCCTTATTTTGATTTTCTACCGTGCCTGAGGGGCTGTCAGATACCTTATGGGACAGTTTTCAGTGCTGCAGACCCCTTGTCAGAACGGTGCCGCAGCCCACTGAGAGTCTGGTCTCAGGTGACAGTCATTTCAGCAAAGGCTCATTCGCTGTGCACATGAAGTCTGTCCAAATGTCTGCACGAGGAAGACCAGGCTAAGAGGAACACTTCTCAGGAGCTTAGTTTCACACACGAGGTGCACAATAGATGCACCTGGGGGTGATTTTACAAAGTAGTTTTGTACGTTCACAGCGCAGCCCCTACTCACTTGATGTCAAGCTGACAGCGTGCGTCCCTTCCGCAACGTCTGGGGCTGAGTGGCCAGAGAGGAACAGGACCAGGGCAGAATGAACTAGAGGTTCTAAAGCACATCCAGAGGGACACCACGGCAAAGGCGCTGACAGAAGCCTTTCCACATCCCCTTCAACTGCCTTAGCTTTCAGGCTGCCCCTTCCTCTTCCTGCCCCTTACTAGACCTAAGATTAAGGCAAGGCTCCTAGGGACAACCTTGCTTTCTGATACAGCTGACTCATTCTCAAACCACGGGCAGGGGAGAAGTGTACCACAAAGATTCTTATGTGATGTACAGTCACTGCAGAAAGGAACCAAAAGCCTGACTTCTCATGCTGCAGGAAACAGTATTTTAGAAGGTGCTCAGAAACAATTCCTTCTTAAATTTTGGCTTGTAAGACATCCACTACCAATATGAGTCTTTAACATGAATATTCTTTTTGTAAAAGTTGCACAATTATCAAGGAGAGAGCTCAGTCACTCTTAAGATTTTTTATTTCCTCCTGATGTTTTAGTTTTTCAAAGAATGACTGAAAAGTATCTGATCTTTCTACATGTCTAGGAGCAACAGAAACAGCATCTCTGTCAGCACCTGCAAAGAGATTCCATTTCTTCTGTTATTGCTGGAAGTCACTTTCAAACATTAGAACTATCACCAGACAATGAAAGTTCCACCTTTACTGTGTACTCTGAGTCAGTAAGATCCAAATGTAAATATTTTGCCACCAACATTTGCTACTGCTGAAGGGGGAAGACTCTGTGGGTAGAAGAGTTTACTTTAGAAGATAAGATACACATTGATCTATGTGCAAGTTCAGGCAGCGTACAAGTTTTTTAGAAAGACTACAAGAGCCTCCATAAAAAATGTATTCTCACTCCCTACTGAATTGTTAGTCTAATAGACTGCTACTGTTTTTCTGGAGTGCTTGCAACTCGGAAAAAAAAAAAAAAAAAAAAAAAGAGATGAGTAATGTAGCACTCCTTTCATTAATTTACAGAAATTAAGACGCATTATTAGTCTCCCCCACAGCAGACATACATAAATTAACACAATCTAAGAGCTATACAAAGGGCAAATCTAGTGTAATCATTTCTAACTAGACTGGGGGCTGCAGGCTGTTTGGGGCAAGATTAGTGCCACTGACCATCTATCTCACCCCACAATAAGTTGTTTCAGCTTTGTTAACTGCTACAAGTCAACTGAGAGAGCCACTTCACACATCTATTCAGTGCCCCAAAGACTTCAAGATCTTGAACTGAAGTATCTTTTATACCTTATTGCAATGGCAGTTACTACAGCTCTACTCAATACTTAAGAAGTTAAAAGTTGAACTTCATCAATCCTAGTAGTATGGCCTTTGAAAGAAATAAAAAGGGTTCAGCTGTTTTGATAAGAACATATGAAAAAAATCCTTACCTTGCTCTCACCAAGTTCTGAAATCTATTCATTGACTAAATTATTCAGTTTACCAAGAACAACCAGCTTGTAAAGAAAACTCATATTAAGCTTGCCCTAAAAACCCAAGAGGTTAACAAATGTGACAGCCTTGTTATACCTGTGATTCAGTTCTTCCCGATCTTTCAATACCCCAGATGGCTTCATCGCTTCAACCAGCTTCTGAGTATGGATGCAGTCTATAGCCTTAGGAGGAGCCAAGCTAATCGGAGAAGTAATTCCATAATGCCTTTGAGGCTGGTTCTGCAGCTTAGAATTACTGTGGGAGAAAATAAAATACTGAAGACTTCACAGAAGAAAAAAACCCACAACCTTACTGGAAAACATCCTTCAGTTTACAGGTTTCCAAATCAATGTCTGTTCTTTTACCCAGCATTAATATAAATGAGAAAAAAATTGTCCTGCTTATGATTTTTAGATAACTTGACCTAACTTAGAAGTCACAGCTACTTTTTCAAAAATATCTGTGGATGTAAGAAAACATCTAAGTTGCTACCAACTTACTTGCATTGCTCTAGACAGTTAGAACCAATCACCAGGAAATGAAAAGGTTTGAAATCCACTAAGGGTGACGCTACACACAGCAGAAGTTTTGGACACATTTTGGTTTCATATCAGTTTTGATTTAAGGATATTCCCATCAGCTTCCTGCTAACATTAAATAAGACCATTTAACGCTGGCTTCTTTTAGTTAAATGTATTTGCTGTGCTTCTGATTCTGGAAGGGCATTGCAGTTGGTTGTAGAGGAAGGACATATAACAAAGTGATCTGTTAAAGAGCTGATGCAGTAAATCCAGCATTGCCTTGTTTTTGTTTATGGAAGAGAGTATGAATGAAAATATCAACCAATCTGCACCTAATTTTGCTAGGAGAGCCTCATGCACTTAACACAGTGTTCAATTTTTAGAGTTCAGAGGCTTAGCTGTACATACATCTGTTTGGTCTAAACCCAAGAGATGTACATCAGCATATAAAGCAGCAGAAGTTAAGCTTCGTATGCAGAGGGTGCTCAAACCTGGCTTAGCCAGCTCACTGCCCAGTTAGGCTGAGCAGGACACCAGGCACCTGGGTTTGGAGCCCCCGTAACTCCAATTATAGCAAGGCATAATTTGTGCCTGCAACCCTCTGCTTGCCCTGCGTGTTTAGACTTATTTGCAATCAGAAGCAGCACAGGGCTGACATGGCAGGACAACATTAAATTAAAGGCAGCATTCACATTTTCTTTACGCCACAGAACCCTTGCTTTAGAAAGGGAAAAATGGAGAAGAAACCCTACTTTGCATTACCAGCTGAAACCAGGAGAGAGAAAGGAGCGGGACAGGAGGGAAGCACTGTACTTAACGATCAAGGGTCTCTACAGAAACACCAGTAGCAAAAGGGGGAAGACGCATTAAAAGGTCTGTACAACTCATCACGCTTGTCAGACCCTAAGGCTAAAGGGATTAATGATGCCATTATTCAAACTGGCTCTTTTTCTACTTCACAGTCAGCCAGCCTCAAATATTAGATGGGTTAGTCACAGAATCATAGAATGGTTTGGGCTGGAATGGACCTTAAAGATCATCTAGTTCCAACCCCCTGCCATGGGCACGGACACCTTGCACTAGCCCAGGTTGCCCAAAGCCCCGTCCAACCTGGCCTTGAACCCTTCCAGGGAGGGGGCAGCCACAGCTTCTCTGGGCAACCTGTGCCAGTGTCTCACCACCCTCACAGGGAAGAATTTCTTTCTTACATCTAACCTAAATCTGCCCTCTTTCAGTTTAAAACTCTCACCCCTCATCCTATCACTACACTCCCTGATAAAGAGTCACTCACAGGAGCCCCTCCCCTGCTACCCCCCCCCCCCCCCCCCCCCCATACAGCTGTGAAGGGTTTTAATATCGATACAAGCTGTTGATTCTTGGTTTGTTGGTCAAAGATCTGCTGGCATAAGAAACATTTCAAAGCAATCTCCTGCTTTGGCTTCGATGAAGAATTATGCTTCAACCATACAAATGAACTAAGAGGAATGGGCAATACAACCCATTTTCTGTGCAAACCTTAGCAAAGCCCAACTCTGACCCCATCTGCATATTTTTACAGTGGAATCGTCCTGACTCTTCCACCCAAAGAAAGTGACTATAGAAGTTAATGCTGACTTGCAGAAAAAAGAACTTTACAACTTTGGGGTTGTAAAGCAGGTATGTTTATTCAGCGCTGGGCGCATGGGGGATCGCTCCTCCACAAGCATGCGCGCCTTTCTGTAGTTATTCCCTTGCTTTTATGGTACAAAGTATTGTATATTCATAAGACGCCTATACATATTCATAGCCTATCACCGCCTCCCCTTGCTTCTCATGGTAATTAGGTCTCCTCCCCTTGCGCCTGCGCATTGAGCTCCTCAAGTCCTGGGCAGTGGTCGTAAATTCCTGGGCGGGGGTCGTATAGATGAAGTATCTCCTCTTCCTCGCTGGTGAACTTTTCACCCAGTCGTTCTGCGCAGCCTCAGTCATTCCCTGTTCCCTGGCCAAACTGCCAGGCCAGTTTGCACCGGAATCCAGGGTAATCTTGCTGCTGACCCACACATCTTCAAGGCTTCTGCCCGGACCAGGAGATAGTAGCCTAGCAACACTATCAGCACCTGGTATGTCTCTGCACGTAGCCCTCCCTGCCTCTGCACGAGTCCCTCTGTCTTGTGCCGTCTAACTACAATTTGTTTGCATTCCCTGTCTCAATGCAGCAGGATAGAGAAACACTGGGATTGACCCAGGCATCATGAAAACAAGGAACCTGGAACAGAATTCACCAAGGAGACAGGAACTGCTAGACAGCAGCTAGACTGCTACTGAAAAAACATTTCAAGGTCCACAATAAGTACGAACTAGCACTTCACACTCAGTCACCAGCTCTCCCCTGAACGACTCCAGGGCAGTGATAAACAAGCACACGGAATCAAATGCCGCCTGACCTGCAAACTAAAGATTGCCCATCGGTGTCACCACACGGGCAGAGCAGGTACTGGGGAAGAACATTTGTGTGACTGCCCATCAATTTACTGCCGCAGGGTCAGGATACACAGGCTGGAAGGGGGAAAGGACGTGAACTTCACTTTGCTTAGACAGCCCAGCAAAACTGGCCCAGCAGTTCAGCCACTTTTAGAAGTCTTTCAGCATCTATTTCCAACTGCCAATCTTCACTTCTCAGGAAAAAAACTGGGGGTTTTGAGAGAGACCTTACAAAATTATCCCTCGCACAGTAACCTGATCAGGAACATTCAGAGAAAGCCACATTTCCCCCTCCCCCCCATTTAAGCTGGATACCCACCCTCATCCCAGGGTAGAGCCTCAGCCGGCGGCAGCCTGCAGCCAGCCAGGCCGCTGGGAGGGTGCCGGGACACCCCAGCGCAGAGCCCAGCACAGAGCCGCCCCCAGAACCACCCCAAAACCAGGGGCTGCGACCCCCGGGGCTGAGCCCCAGAGCCTCCAGCCGCGCCCGCTCCCTGCCTGCCCCTGGCAGAGGCCGGGCAGTTCTGGAGAGGAGCTTTCCCCGGCGGGGGGCGGGTTCCCCCCAGGGCCAGCTCGGGAGCTGTGGGAAACGCTCCTCGGGCGGCCGCTGCCCCGCCGGGCCCTCGGCGCGGGGAGCCCGGCGCTGAGGGAGCCCTTGCAGCGGGGCCGGGCCGAGCTGCCCGTGGGCAGGGCCCGCCAAAGGTGGCCCCACCGGCAGCCCTGTCCCTGCTCCAGCCGGGGGACGTTCCCGGGCACAGGGCGAGGAGAAGAGCCCATCACCCTCCCGTCAGCTCGTTCTCACCCAGGTAGTGAGGAGCCGGCCAAGTGTCGCTTGACTAATGGTGGGACTGGGTGATCTTCAAGGTTTTTTCCAACCTGGACGATTCTGTGACTTCAGCTGGTACTGGGAGCCCTTCGCACACGCGGTTAATGGCGGCAGATGGATTCGAGCACTCACCACAGCTCACTGCCATGTGGATTTTGGGCCAACAGAGTCTATCACAAGCCAGGTCCTAAAGCTACCGAAAGACCCTGAGGCTACTCTGCACCGTGGCGTTTAGATGGCAGTGCCCCGCTAACATCCCAGATGCAGAAAGTTTAAGGTAAAACCATAATGCTTTTGTAAAGTTGAATACATCTTTGGAAAAAAGCTTGCTTCCCAACTGTCTTGATGTCTTGTAATATCAGAGCCTTTCTCTGAGATTAGCATGTACATCATTTCTGTACTTT
Organism: Strix uralensis; assembly: GCF_047716275.1. Classification (NCBI taxonomy): domain Eukaryota; kingdom Metazoa; phylum Chordata; class Aves; order Strigiformes; family Strigidae; genus Strix; species Strix uralensis. Next base: position 58,034 of record NW_027436883.1, read on the forward strand.
TCTGGGTTGTCTGTCTGTATTGCCTTTGTTGAAGGAAAATAGATTTTTCTCTTGCAAGATACTTCGAAGGAACACAAACTGAACTTTTGTCCTGAAGCTTCAACAAACTCAGAAAACCAACGTTTGCTGTTCAGACACAAAGGTACTTTTAGCAGGACAGTCTTATCTAACCTAATCAAATACCTTCATACTATGGAAGTTTAAAAGTAACTTTATTTATTTGTTGAATATGCGTGACAGTACTTGTGCTAACATTTCAAAGTCTGAAAATCAGATGCTTCTCTAGGAGGTTGTGGTGGTAAAGCCAAAAAAGAAGAAAAAAAGTTTTCAAGCAGATTTGTTGAGAGTTTTTTTTAAACCTCTGGTCATGCTCTTGTTATTTGCAGAAGTTCATGTGGCTTTTAACACTTTATGATCCTCACAGCACTGCTGTGATCCTAGAATCAGGAAAACTGTTGTTTGTATGCTGCTTCTGTGCTTTTCTCTCAGGTTGATAACCATCTATTTGATGTGAGGAAAATACCGGCCTTTATTTTTTTCCAAGTTTAGATGGCTAATTAGCCAATTTTTTAAAAAATCTGTTTCTGCTGCATGCTTTGGTATTGCAAGGCTAGCTGTATTTGCCTACAGATGGGATGAAAGTTTTTTCATGGAGAGGTGATACCTTTCTTTAAATCACCTACAACTTTCAGGAGAAAACAGCTCTTCAAGCAGGAAGGTTTTCCTCAGGTGCAATTCTAATGTTAAATGGAAATGAAGAGTAATCAAGCTTATCTTGATTGCTTCAATCACCTAAACTATTGAAAAGGGTGGGGGTGCCTGAGAAACAAGGGCTGTTACTGATGGTTGAAGCGAGATGGTCAGGTCGTGAGTTCTTATAGTGACTAGAGCTCAAATAGAGAAAAAAGAGTATTTTTTGTCTGGAGAAGAGACAGTTCTGAAGTGCTATGAGAGCAGTAGTTCAGCAGAAACACTGTTGAACTTTTGCTCGAGTTTATGAATTCTAGTTTCCGATATTATTGTTATAAATGCAGAGGCAGAGCTGCAAATATCTTTTATAAATTTATTTGCAATACGAACAAGTAAAAAAAAGTGTGGCACGCCGGGGGGCAGGGGGGGCTTTCTGCTCCCCACCGACGAGCACCAGGTAGTGCTGCGTCACTCCCTTTCATAGTCCCATCTTCACATGCGCAGCGGGGTCCCTTAAACTTTCCCGGGCTTTCTGGTGTTGCTGGGGCTCCTGGCAGGGATTCCTCCAATCAGCAGAGCCCCCTAAACTTTCCCGGGCTTTCTGATGTTGCTGGGGTTCCTGGCAGGGGTTCCTCCAATCATTTTTCACCTGTGCAGTCCGGTGTTGCTGGGGTCTTCTGACGGGGGTCCTGCCAGTAATTTTCCACCTGCTTAACAACAGTCACTGAGGAAAAAAAACCTCCAAACCCCTTTAACCATAAAGCCATGATAAATCTCCTTTAACTTATGTACATGGCAAACACCAACAAAGTCACCATATTTTTAACACGAATCACCACCATATTCTTCACATTACCTTCTTTATTTGAGAGTGTTTCTTGAAGGAGAGAACTGAGAAGACAGATTGGGATGGCCACTCTGTGAGTAATATGTTTTCCTAGAAAACAAGGTTCTTTTGGTTTTTGCTAGCTATTTACATAAAATTCTTTCTAAGATGTGACTTGCATTTCACCTACATCATTTCCATAGTATTATGTGTAGCAGTGATTAAAGCCGATTATGTTTCAGAATGTGTAGAATGTGAGAAGAGTTTGTTTCAAGGTAATGCTTTCCTTTGCTGTGTGTATTCTGTTAACTTTAAAACAGTTCTGTGTAGTGCCTGGGTTATAGAAAAGCCCAATAACCAATTAAATATTGTTAGTTGGGGCTCTTTTTTTGATGTGCATATGTGTTATCCGGATAGCATATTGAAAAAGTGAAATCTGTGTTCTTAGAGTCATATAGGGTGGGGGGGTGTTTTGGGTTTGTTTGCTTAGCTTTATAAATTGCTGGTATGTTCTAAAGGAATAAATATTCTCTGTAATATAAATGAGGTGATACCTGAGTACTTCTAGTCTGTTAGAGGGTATCACTGATTTTATGGAGATGGGCTTTATAAATACATAGGCTGTGTGTTTTCTTGTGTTATAGTCTGTGCATCTTGTATTTTAATCTTGTCTGTAGAGTTAATGGTAGGGTGATGTGTTTTAGAAAACACTTCTGGGAGAGCTTGTGTTTGATAAACTTACAAAATTCAACAGTCTGAATGCTTATTCTTGGCTAAAAAGTTGTTTTTGTACTCGCTGTAGGCTTTGCTGTCATTTTTTACCCCTTTTCAGCTGCTGCCCCTGTATTCCACAGGGGATATTTGCTTGTAAATGCCTGTCCCTTTTCAGTAGAAGGTGACAATCTTGTCTTATTTTTCACCCCTTACAAACTCTTCTTGTCTATTCAAAGTGGGCTAACTTTCTGCTCAGTGCACAATTCCTGTAAGTTGTTTAGGCTAATCTTTTAAATTTCTTTGCTGTGTCAAGTTTTGGCTCGATAAGTCAGTTCAAGTGTCTGATCATGTAGCTGTGGTCAGAAATACTGACCCAAGGGAAGAAGAAAGAACATGTTGTGAGGAGAGAAGAGGATGAGATGATTTCTTTCAATATCCCCGAGGTAAATCCTGTACCTTATACAGATCAGATCCTTCTCGCTTACTTAAACTGTATTTTCATAGAGTAGTTCTGTGGCAATTAAACCGGTCTAACCCAGGCTGAGGTGACTTTCTCCTTTCGCTCAGAGTCTGTGCTGAATTGGTGTTGAGCTAGATGGGTTTCCTGACTGTTGGAATATGTGCAGGCTCCTGAACACTGCTGGGGGTGCAGGGGAGAAGCAGAGCCACAGCTGTGGAGGGGAGAGGTGGGATGACAGACAGCAGTCTGGATTTAGATTGGTTTACAATGTACCCAAGAACTTGCATCCTTTTCCAGTATATCAGTTGGTTTAAGAAAGTTTACAATCTGTCTACAGTTTCTCTGCTTTTATTCTCCTTCTGCATTGTGAAATGTGTACAGCTGGGTGTGCATGTCTGCCTGTCAGAGTTGTACACAGGCATACCCGTAACCGCGTAGATGAATGCGGATTCTAGTGAAGTACTTCGAGTTTCTATATTGGCGAGATAGCTTGGAGGTTTTCTGATGGGGAGAATACAACTATCAGCTTTATAGGATCAGGTCTTATCCATAGAGGGATGCACATTAATATTACCACAGTTAAATATTTTCATGATCTGTGTCACAGGCTGAACTCTGTATCTTAGGGGTATGGGGAAGATTATACGTTCAGATCTGGGCTTTAACACCTGTCCCATCTGTCGGCTGACCTTCTGGCACTGTTGGTTGTCTGTCTGTGTTTGTTTGAGAGAGTTCTTTTACTAAGTGGGGTGTCTCTGAGGGGCTGATATTTATGAGGAAGTGTGTTGCTGGAGTCATACAACAATGCTAACAATAAGCAATGTGCCTATGTGAATGGAAAAAGTGTGATATTTTAGTCTGTCGTTTTCTTACCGTGTAGCTTTTTCTCAGATGAATTATGTCTTGCAAGCTATTAAAAACTTCATCCAGAAGGATTTTTATTGTATTTTATTTGGCAAAGTGCTTCATGACTCTTGTTAGAATGTTAGAATATTAAAATGTAATGATTAAAGGAGAGTGAAACTTTAAACAGATTTTTGAAGGCAGTTTTGAGGAACTTTTTGTATATGCATGAAAAGTTATGTACCAACTATTGTACCTGAACCTTTCTGCATCAACATACAAAATCTACTGAAAGGTGAAACTGCTACAGAGAAAATATAGGTGTGATACTCAAATATTATCCCCAGAACAGAGAAAAACTTATCAAAATTATTTTCATCAAACTTTGGATTTTTCTTACAAATGTGGAGGATCTTATCTGTGTAATGTACACTATTTCACTAGAGAGAGATTTTTGTCAGCAATAAGTTGTATATATGCATGTAGGCCCTGAAGAATATCAGCTAACAATAACATGAAATTCAATACTGGAAAGCTGCATTTTGTAGTAAATGTTCTCAAGATTTACTGATACATCGCATTATGTGGGCAGGTATATGGTAAGAGATAACAGTGAACAGTAGAAGGTGGGGCTGCTGAAGACAGATTTCAGATGGATGGATTTAACCAAATAGTGGTTGAAGGGTTTTTTTAGTTGGTTGTTTGTGGTTTTGTGTTTTTCCTTTATCTCTGAATCTCATCGATTTACTTAAGGGACATAATTCTATAGAATGTTGGTATTTGTAACCTAACAAGCTACTCTGAAATGTGAATGCATAAACCATTCATATTTTCAGTTGGTCCAGACTGTTGCTGCTGAAGCACTAAGCTTGCCTTGGTGGGCATGACTCTGGCACTGTGGTGTTGATCTGTGTCTTTCTCGGCTGGCTCGCTGCTGATGGCTCTTAGCTCCTGGTGCTGCCAGTTGTAGTGGGCTCCTGGCTTCCCTGCAATCACCTGGTAGGATTTCAACTGGCCACTGTCCGTTGAGCCAGCAAAACAGTACTTCTGCTCTGCTGCTTTCCCAGGGAAGTCTTGAATGTTTGTGCCCCTTAATGGGAAATGAGTCACAGCTCATCACCAGGACACTGCCACCAAAAGACTAGAGATAAACTTGCACTGGCTTGTAGGGCAGGTGCGGTATCATCAGGAGGTGGACAGGTTTCACCTCAAATTGAAGCAAAGGTTAATTATGGTGTTACCAGCTTCTGAAACAGGTCAGTTAATGGGAACTAACTGCAGGCTTGCTGAAGCAGCACTAATGTGGCTGCTCTCAATGAAGTGTGTCTCTGATCAGCTCATTTTCTCTCAGCAGGCTGAAAAATAGCCCCAGTATGAGTGCTTAGTCTACAGTCATGTTGATTTTGCTTTAGGTTTGTCTTTAGCTGTTGGAGATTAATGAATCAAAATGGTGTTTGAATTTACAACCAGTCCTCATCACTTGGCAGTGTTATTTCTAGCTGTTCTCTGCTTGGCTTACCTGAGCCCATCAGCTGAAGGACTCTGCTATTCTGCCATGTGGGAGTGGGGTGCAGCCTTCAATGTCTAGGAACTAGTGAGGTGATAGCAGAGGGTGTTGAAACCTTTTTTACTTTTCCAACTGTGTAAGTACTGTGCTGTGTATTTGTTGCAACCATGTCCAAATCCACCAGTGGCCTTTCCTCTTCACCCATTTTTGCCCATACCACAATCTTCCCTGACCCCAGAAGAGGAGCCTCCTTTGATTCCACCAGCAGCCATCAGACACAGCGACAGTATGTTGGGGATAGTCACTGATGTGGAAGTGCAGACAGGACCTTAGATGCTTGATAGCGAAGCACAAGCAAAGGGTCTGCTTAGCAAGGTCTGTGTGTGCTGGTGTTTGGATAAGCAGCTGGCGTATGGATCGCAGGTTTCTTCAAGGGGAAAGCTAAGGTGGTGAGTTTGAGTGTCCCTCTGAAGTGTTGATCTCCTATAGACAGCCTAGATATTTTGGTTCTGTAAAGATTTGATTTGAACTCTGGTCCCTCTAGAGGTATTACACACATAATATTCTTTGCACAGCAGTTTACCATTAAGGTGTTTCCTTTTGGGGAAGAAAGTTGAGTGGAAAGTGCACTTGTTCTAGAGAAACAATCTTAAATTAAAAGAACAGTGATCTCTGCTAGCTAACACCTGAAGAAGGAAAAAACCTTTTGTGGTAGGTGTTGGTTCAGAAGTCTCTTGGGTCAGAAATAGTTGCCAGGAAGGTATTACCCAAATTCAGTGGGATATGCCTCCTGTAGTTCTTTTTTTTTTTTTTTTTTTCTTTACAATACTACCTTCATTTTATAGGTAATATTTATTTTATAGGAAGTGCTGAAGAGGTGTAACTTGTTGATGTTTAAAAAGGGTTTTCTCTGACCTGAATAGAAGCTTCTACAGATGAATGTGTTGTATCTTTGTTATGAATAGCTTTAAACAGAGAGCATAAACACTTTTCTCTTGATAGAGAAAGAGAATTAACCTGTTTAATCTTTGCATTGTTCTTAAGTTTTATTTTGGGTGGGGGTGGGGACCCAACTCCTTGCACAGTTGATGTTGTGTAGCACTGTTATTTGTTCTAGTTCCATTATGGCTCGAACATGGCTGTGAGACTGGTTTTGGGCATTAAAGCCTGATCCTAATACCCTCAATGCACTATCTCTTATCATGCTGAGGAGTCTTTGCCATTAATTCATTCATTTCTTGCAGAGATCGCATCTAGTTCTATTGCTTGCAGGGAAACTCGAAAGAGAGGAATGGATACTGATAATTGCTGAAACACCTCAATTCTGTGTGAGAGCTGGGAGAAATGTTCATATCCATTGGCTTTGTAGTAAGACCTTGCTGAAGTTTTTTCTCGCCTTTTTACACAATAGCATGATGTTCAGCTTCATGCGGAAACTTAACATCCACCAGAAAATAGTCAATTTGAATTGTAAACTTGAGCCCATGGCAGGGAACCCTCAGCTGGCCAGCTTCATCTAGCTGGTCTCCTGTGCTTGAGGAGGCAGAGGCTCACCCCTTTAGCTGGCAGGGCTCTAGGGAGGGTGTGTAGGTGTGCTTGTTTTTAACCCGTTCTTGATAGGGCCCATTGTTTGAAGGGAAACAAAAAATAAATAATTCTGCTCTAACATAAAACACAAGTAAATTACATTGATCCTTTTAATAATTGCTCCTTTGATGGCAGCATGGCTAGGCAGTGCATCCAGACATGGATAACAGCTGTCTGGGTGGAGCTGTGCTCTTGTGGAGACCCGCTGTCTCCGGGAGCTGAGCAAGGACAAGGCTGTTTGTTCTGCTGCTGTTTGTTCACAGTCGCTATTTTGCCATAGTCTGTGTGTTCCCATAGTCCTTACACTGAAATGGGGAGAGAAAAATTGAAAGCTAAAGAAACTCTCCTGATGTTCTCTCTATGCTTGCTTCCATTCTGGGCTTCCCTTCTGATATTTGTATATTTGTGCTGTTCTTCCTGGGTAATTATGAAGGGGCAACTCACAGGGGATACATGAACTCTGTTACAGAATGGAGAAGGGGATGAGAGCTTTGAAAGATACAGCGTGACATAAACACTGTTTTGTCTTTTCCACTGTATTTATATCTTCAAATTTAGAGGAAAAAAATACTTAAAATTAACTAAAGCCTACCACCATATTCTGAAGCAAAAATGTAATTTAGAGTAGTTGGAAAGGAGCTGTAAAAGAAGAGTACAGTCATAGCTAGATCTCATCTTCTTTTAGAGAGCTTTGTGATTTTTGGCACCTGTACTCAGCCTGGTGCATTGTTCATGGGGCTTCTTTGTTGTAGTTGATAAAGTAGACTATAAATAATTGTTCTTTTCTGTTTGAACAGTTGCCCAGTCAGGGAATTGGCATGTGCAAGGTAAGCAAGGAAGTAATGCTGACTTTATCATAACAACCTGAAAAAGAAAAGATGAAGCATAGGAGAATGACAAGTAATGGGCTGAGAAGTTTGGAAAAGATGAGGAGCGTTACAGAACAAAGTTATTACAATTCTGTAGTTTATGTGAGTATCCTTTAGGATTTCTCGCATATCAGTGTTTGTACATGTGATTATGCATAGTCAGTCATTTTTGCCTTGATGACTGGCAAACAAATGTATGGGACAGAATCAACATCCCATACAAATATGAAAGTGCTTCCAATGACATTAAAATTGTTCTAACACACCTATTACGTATTCTCTCAGCTACAGGTAAAACTTGAGTGAGAGAATAGAAAGCAAGAGCGAGAGAGGAACAAAAATGAACAGTGGAAAAGATGAGCGTGGTGTTCATGCAACTGCTTGTAAATAAGGCAGTTCAGGGGCTGCCTGCAGGAATATATGGCCTGGGATGGGTGTTCCAGAGTGTGGGGAAACACTGACAGGTTTTGAGCGGCTGAATACAGGGTTTATTCTCAGGTACATCGTCTACTAAAATACAAACGGTTTCCAGGTGGTATAAATGTAATTTACTCTTTTTTTTTTTTCTTTATGTTTTCTTTATGCTGTGAGAAAAGAAGAAAATGGCAATTGTGCAAATAAGCCCACAGTCTGTGGGAGCTCACAATTCTTACTGTATATCTAGCAGTCACATTTATGTCTTTATTGTACTTTCACCTACCAGGTTCTTCTTAGATAATGTATATTTAGTCTTTTTCTATTAATAAATTTCATTTTAGTCTGAAAGATCTTTCTTTTGCTTGCTGTCTGCAGCAATGTAATGAAAGGGAGGTGCTCAGAGGGAAGATGGCTGTGAAGATTTGACATGTGTACTGTGTTACTGTCTTCTGAGATGATTGAAAATTGGTGCAGTAGGAATTTGTTGCCAGGTAAGTTTTCCATCTTTGAAGCACACTCTTTTCCCTGAGGAGTTCTTGTTTAATCAATGATAACTAGATATGGTAACCCCTTTCTGGGATGGCTCAGTCTACTCTTCAAAGAGAAGTTTCTAGGCGGTGTTCTTTGCTATTTTGTGCAGGAATATTTAATTATTTCAGGTATTTAGGAAATAATACTACTTTCTGCAAGGTTGCTTTTAATTATGCTCTCATCTGCCAAACTTCAGGAATATTTAATCCTAGTGTGAAACCAGGGACAAGCGTGAGCCCAAAAAGTCATTCTTTAATGCTTAGTGTTACATGATTTGCTGTATCACCTGAGCAAATGACCAGCACTTAAAGAGATGAAAGAGTTACACAGCTAAAATCATGCACATCTTGAGAAATAAAAGAAGTCTGGTCATTTCAACATGGCTGTGAAAATAGTGTGCCATTTTAAGATAACTGAGATAACAGAAAACTGGGTGGGGAAAAAAAAAATGTTCAGTTACAACTGTTGGGGGGAAGTGGAGGGAAGAATGGTGGTCTTCGTGTGCCTGTAAATTTGCCAGGTAGCCCCATAAGTGCAAGTATGCTTTTTGTTAAACTCCTGGTTCCTTCCCTTGATGGATGACCAGCAGGTTCTTAATGTTTCTGGGGACTGTTGCGTAAAGTATATGGATGATGACACTGAATGCGCTCTACAGTCTGGGTAAATACAATTTGTTGCAATGATCCTAGAAAGCAGTGGGTATTGTTGAGCAGAACTTTTTGTTCATGAATCATCATCATCAGCTTGAGTTAGGTTTTGGTGGTTGGTATACTGTAACTGTCACTTCAGTGTGATGCTGCTGAAATGCAGATTCTTGTATAAACTTGAGGCTTATGCAGGGCTTTCTAGCAGGCATGAGATCTTTCTACATGTGCCATACTGTATGAAGTGGACTCTGCTGTGTCGCTCTACGTTCTCTAACCTTTCTTTTGCATGTGTCCTCCTGGCTATGGTATTTCAAGGTCACCTGCCTGAGGAGCATAGTAAGAGAAGAGCTCAGTTCTGAAGCTCAGGGCTGTGATTTTCTAGCAGCAAAACTACAGTGATCTTGCTGCTGTGAGAATTGTCCTCGATGCGGCATCCACGTGTGCAGGAGTATCTATGAATTGTCTGCTTTTGCTTTAGGGTTTCTTTCACTGCTCATGATTTCTTGAGGCAAAAAACCAGGAAGTAAAATTAATTTTTTGAAACATAAATAATGTGATTAGGCATTTAGATGTTTCTGTGGTGTGTGATCTGTACCCCTAGTTAGTCAAGCCTGCAGGAAGAACCTACTGGCCAAATACTTGGTTCATAACTGTGCTGTGCAAATCTTGTTATCATGTAATGGTCTGAGGTAGAATGTCGCTTCTGAGTGAAGGTTCCTCAGAAAGGCTGGGTCTAAAGTGATAACGTAGACACAGATCTGGAACTGTTACTCTGCAGCATAGTAGTTGTACTCTCAGGTGCCTCAAATACTACATTCAACAGTAGCATGTTTCTATCATTATTTTCACCTGTAAGAAAAACAGAATGGGAAAAGCAAAGGCAGTTAAAATGATCTAAAATATTTCCAGACTGGAAAGGTGAAATGAGACTCCCTGCCTGGGAACACCTCTTTTCAAAGACTGTTTCCCTGAGGAGAAGGTGTGGTGAGGGCTCTGCAGTTCAGGAGGGAACAGAAATGCCTTTTGGAAACCGTGTAGGATGATGGAGAAGTAGGGTTGTGTCATCACTGTGTTTTAAGAGACAAAAAATAGCTATTTAGCGATTTTGAATAGAAGTTGTTGTTCCTCTCCCCTGAGTTGGCCATGAGGAAGCATAACAAGCCTACTGCACCCTTTTTTCTTAATTTAAAGCCGTTGCAGAGCACTGCAGAGAGGCTTTGGCTCTGGAGAGCTGGAATAAAGCACATGCTAGCGAAGGTTTGCTCTAGGGCCTTGTTCAAGCCCGTTCCTGTGACTGCCCTGACCCCTAGTGACTGCAGAAACAGTTAAATAATTAACAGATTCAATTGTTTTAAAAAAATATATATCTTTACATAACGTCTTGCTTTACAAGGGAGCTTTTATCAGCAAGTGTCTTCATTAGGAGGAAATTGTCAACATCCTTCTATTTTAAGCAATCTCTAAGTTCCCAGAGAAGTTTTGCTCAGTTTTTATTTTACAACCAATTTCTTTCTCATTTGAGTGTTGACTTGAGATGGATTTTGCTACCTTAATTAGTAAATAGCTTCATTAAAATATCAGTGCTGCTAAGATGTTGGGAGTTGATGGTTTAAATTTAGCCATATAAATTTGTTCAGGAATGCTGGATCTCAGGCTGGAAGCTTTGCAAACTTTTAATACAATACAGGTGGTACCACTGTTAATCTGTTCGAGATCTGATATGATGCACCTACAGGAGATGTCTGATGATCTTGAGAAGTACCATCTGGAAAAACATTAGTATGTTTTAACAGGTGTAAGGTGAAAGCAACAAATCCTTTCTTTCCCTTGGGCCTTTCAATTCAGCAGCAGACGATGTATGTGCACACGTAATACCAAGGCAAGTTCAGCTCTCCTTCAGTAGCCCTCCGCCTTGGATCTTTGGCTCGTTATCTCAGGACTTATTTTCAAGTAGTGTTAGTTTCAACCAGTGTGGGGGATTTGTCATGCAGGGAGTATGTGAAAACACAGAAATACAGTCTTTAGGGCCCCGCTGCATGAATGTAGAATATCCTCAATTTTCTTTGACTCCCCTTTGGGGCCCTAATGACAGAGACAACCAGACAGAAGATGACTAAGAAACATAGTAGGGGATGCACCCATGATCTATAAAGCACACGTATGTTTTTAATATTTTTATGGATCTTAGTGCTGTTGAGGCTGTGAAAAGGAAATGTTAGATAAGGATTTGATTACACAAAGCACCGATCCCTGTGTGTTCCTCTGATTTCAGTCAAGAGCAGTTCACACCTCACAGGAACTGCTAATATCTCATTGACCCATGTATTTATTGTACAGTGATGAGGTATTTCTTACTAACTATGACTTTCTGGACTGAGCAATTGATGACTCAAGAGAACAGGATTTGTAATTTCTCTGCAGGAAGCTCCAGTGAAGAGGGAGGAGATAATGTACTGAGGTTGTGGTTCCACAACAATCCAGGACCAGCCAAGTGTTGCCCCCATGGCCGTGTCCTTCTCCTCCTGCTTTTGTCTGTCTTTCCCTTGAGCTGGGCCTCTCACTCAGCCCGATCCTGTGCTGGGCATATCGGCATGTCAAGATGCTAGAAGATTATTTTCTTTCAGCTTTGGCTTGTTGGGGTGGCTTTTTGGGGTGGGGAGGTGGGTGAAATTGCATCGGGAGGTGCTAGTTCTTTATGATCCCAGTTTGGAAAGGCACTCGGATTGTGTAAAGCATCTCTTCAGGTGCTGGTTTTCTGAGATCGCATTTAAAAGGAAAGGAGGACAGTGTAGATAATCCTACAACCATTCAGATGCTGGGAGCCCCAAGTTGTGCAGCACTGAATGGGCCTGCGACTATGGCCCAAGCACACCCTGCACCTCCTGTTCATGGAAAAGTCACCTTGTTTTGGTCATTGGAGCTCTTACAGGACTTTCCCAAAGAAGCCAACTCTATTCCTCATTTCCACTGTCAGACAAAAAGGACGTTCACCTGAGAACCTGTCGCTGCGCTCTTAGGTAGCGGCTAGGCCAGGCCTTATCTAACACACAGTATCCCTCTGAGTACGATTTTAAATTGTCTCAGGCAGACAACGTAGACCGTGTTGCCGCAAGGCATCGGGTACTACAATTTGAAACTGCGATGTCTAGTTAGAGGGGAGGCGAGACGCTTAGTCCTTGATTTCAAAAAGGTGTTTCTTGTCTGTTTTTTTACATTTTCTAACTCTCAGCTAAACCAGATACTCTAGATTTTTCTATTCTTCTCTCAGTTAAGGAAAGTGAGGCCTAACTTCATGCATGTTTACAATCACTATAGCCTCTATAAATTTCACAGAATCCCAGAATCGTTCAGGTTGAAAAAACCCCTTGGGATCATCGAGTCCAACCCTCAGCCTACTCTGCAAAGTTCTCCCCTACACCACATCCCGCAACATCGCATCCAAACGACCCTTAAACACATCCAGGGATGGTGACTCCACCACCTCCCTGGGCAGCCTATTCCACCGTCTGACCACTCTTTCTGTGAAAAATTTTGTCCTAATGTCCAGTCTGAACCTCCCCTGTTGCACTTGAAAGCCATTCCCTCTTGTTCTATCGCTAATGACCTGTGAGAAGAGACCAGCACCAACCTCTCTACAAGACGTAGTTGTAGAGAGTGATGAGGTGTCCCCTTAGCCTTCTCCTCCTCGGACTAAAGAGTCCCCATTCAAATGATTAAAAATTAGGTTTCCAAATAGAAAAAAAATTACATCATGACCACCTGAGGTTTATGCAAGATACTCTCCATAAAGTAGGGTAGAGAGCTGTATGACTGTATTTCTCCTAGAACGATAGAATCATTTCAGCTCGAAGGCACCCTGAAAGGTGTCTGATCCATCCCCGTGTTCTAGACAGTCACAATGAAGAAAAAGCTCCAAGGAAGAAAAACACTTTTACATTCACAGTTACAGGTGCCACCCAGATAAGTGCTGGATCCCAGAGCTACAGAAAGAAGTTTGAAGGGCTCTCCTCGCAAACCGATGATGTTCTGAGAATGACCAAAGGTCAGGTAAATGCGAAAAGGGGAAAATGCCTGAGACAAAGATAGAAATCACATCTAGGTAACAGCTGGGTGTGAGGTTGGTTTCTTCAGAAGGCAATATGAAAGTATCCTTCTTCTCAGTCTTCCTCTCACTTTGATCTTGGTCTTTACCCAATCTTTGATACTGGAAAAAGGAAGTTAAGAAAGATGAAACAGAAACCGAATGAGATATTAACTTGGAGCGAGGGTTATGTTTGTGTTTTCACAGATGCCAGCTCTCGCTGGGTTCCTGCTCGGTGTTTGGCCTGTGTTGGAACCTGTCTCAGGGTGAAGGATGGGTGGTCTCACAACCAAACGCCACCGGAAGCCCTGAAAATCCGTTCTCTACGTGCTTGGTAGAAATACCTGTGGATACACGGCCGAATCCACTGCAGTTTTGGCTTAGCAAACAAACTAATGCTACTTCTTTAGCTTTAAGTGGTCTTTTAACTGATGCCGATAGTGTTAGACATGCTATGTTACAAAATAGAGCTGCCATTGATTTTTGCTTTTAGCACAAGGGCATGGATGTGAAGATCTTGAAGGAATGCCTTATCTGAATGGTTTGACTCCCTGGGAATTACAGGATGGTTAAAAGAATTGTTAAAAGGAGGAATCATTGTAATTATTGTGATTATTGTGTTTGCTATTATTTTGCCATGCTAAATTACCTGTATTGGACAATTGTTGCAAAAAGGCTTACAAGGAGTTTAGATTGCTTAAAAACAAAAAGAGGGATATGTGGGGATTCTAAAGGAGTCCCTGCGAGAAAATGGACCTGTGAGCAATCCTGCATGAGAGCAAGACTGGTAAAGCCTCAGCGTCGGCAAGGACATAACCCAGAAAGAATGAAGAAGAACACAGGAAGTTAAACAACTTCAGGGTGTGGGTTTGGGCAGAGAAGGAAGTTTGTACAATGTCAATGTGGCAGTTTTCATCCAATCAGAAGAAAGAGCTTAAGGAGCTTGTGCAAAGCTAACTGTCCAGTCAGAAAGAATTATACCATGTGATTATATCATGTGATTCTCACTAGCATTATAAAAGGCTTGCTTCACCGCAATAAAATTGACATTGCTTAATCATGTTGGTTGTCGGCATGTCCGTATCTCCCACACCTGTGTCATTGTAGTCTTTAGTCTTTCACAGTGTTTTGTCTCCATTACTCACTGAGGTGTTATCGCCCATATATCATCCACCGTTCTGGCATTCTCACATGGCAGGCCACACCTGGGCATCTGCGTCACATCACCTCAGCATCGTTGTGTGTACTGTCAGGCTGTGTCTCTTGGTCTGGCATTAACTCTACCCTGTGTGGTACTCTTGCATCTTTAGGTCATGTTTGTGAGCATGTAGACGTGTGTGTTTGAGGTGGAGCTGCTTTGTGTGTTTGTAGCCATTCTGGATGGGGTGGAATGGTCCCAGAAGGGGATGATGATTTGTCGGTGAGCGTGGCCTGTTCGGGTGGAGATTGTGTAGGTTGGTTTTGGGGATAGGCAGTAGTTATCGGTAAGCAGGCTCTAGAGTTCCTTCTTTTGTCTTTTGCAGGTACAATAGGGCCACCGGGAATCCAGAAGCAAATGCTTCCATGAAGTTTTCCAGAGTGTACAAAATGAAGCAAAGAAGGACCAGGAGCAGTGCACAGAGGGGAACATATTCCTCTTCTTCCAACTATGAGGGCCTGCGGTGTGGAATCATATGAAGTGGTTGTGATGGCTTGAGGTGCATGATGATGCAGTTGGGGTGATCTGCCACTCCGGGAGGTGATGGTTAGATAGAGTAGATACTGAATGAGTGTTAGTTTTGGAAGGCATCTATCCTTGTATGTGAGGATGTTTTTCATTTCAGGGTATATTGAATTTAGAGAAAGTTAATGTGTCTTTTAAAAATAAAGAAACTCTTGAGCAGGGGGATTTCTTTATCTCCCTGACCTGGTTTATTGTCGCTTAGTCCTGGCCGCTCTGTCAGGTGATGTTCATGGCCAGCGTTTGGGTGGAGGTTAGGCTCAGGCCGTGGCGTTTGCAGGCAGGGTGATTTTTAGAGGCCTTCAGGAACCACGTTCCAAGGAGTGCCACAGCAGTGGGTCAAGGAAGTGTTGTGGGGGTCAGGTGGCCGGGTGGGTTTCCTGAGAGCAGGGGGTGGTTAGTGGGGTAGCTGAATGAGTGGTGTGTTTAGTATGTGTCTGCCTGTGCATGAGTGTTTAATGTTTTTTTTTTCTTGCAGGTGGAGTTGAATTTTTTGAGTAGTTAGGGGGAAAAAAAAAAACAAAACAAAAACAGCCGGGGAATTCTTTTTTTTTTTCCCCCAGCTGGGTTTTTTTCCCCGGTCCTGGCCACTCTGCGAGGTGACAATCATCGCCAATGTTTGGACACGGAGAGGTCTAGGGCCGGGGTTTTTGCAGGCAGGGCGATTTTGGAGGCCTCCGGGAACAGTGTTCCCGAGGAGCCATGCAGCCATGGGGTGAGGGACATGTCGTGGTGGTCCTGTACTGGGATGGCTTTGAGAGCAGGGGGTGGTTAGTGGGGTAGCTGAATGTGTGGTGTGTTTAAAACGTGTTTGCCTGTGCATGGCTGTTTAATGTAATGTAGGGGTTTTTCTGTTGTTGCAGGTGGAGTGTTTTGAGTAGTCAGAAAAAAACCAAAAAAACAACCCAGCTGGGGGATTTATTTTTCACCCTGGTCCTGGCCACTCTGCAAGGTGATGATTGTTACCAGTGTTTGGATGCGGAGCAGTCTAGGGATGGAGTTTTTGGCAGGCAGGGTGATTTTTGAGGTCCTTGGGAATGGTGTTCCTGGACTCACGTATGTCATAGTAGTCTCTAAACAGTTATGAATGTAGTTAGTATGCCCTACATACAGACATGATCCTAATGGGCATGTGTGAAATGACCATAAATGCTGAGAGGGGTAATAGTGGTAGGTAAAGCACTTGTAATGGTTTTGGGGTTTTTGAATTCCATAAGTTTTTGTGTAGTGTAGGTTCAATAAAGGTGTATTTGCTGTTGGTTCCAAGGTTTAATAAGGATGTAAAAGGTGGTTTGTAATGTGGATTTAGTGAAGGTGTACTTGCAGTGCTTGTAAGGTTTCCAAAGTAAATAAAAGCTTTGTGCAAGGTAGGCTCAATGAAGCTGTATTTGCTCCTGGTTCTAACTTTATTAAGTAAGTAAAAGCTGTTCTGTAATGCAGTTCTAACAAAGGTGTATTTGTTGGGGTTGGCTCTTGTGTGGTTTCTCTGGATGTGTAAGTTTGTCTCTATGTGTTTGCCGTTTGTCTCTCTCGCCATGTGTCTGACTTTGTCTCTCTGATTTTGTCTCTCTGTGTCTCTCTCGGACTTGGACTTTGTGTCTGTATTTCTCTCTTTGTCTCTTTTAGTTAATTGGTAATTAGCAGTACTAGAACATGGCTGTTGCCAGGGAGTAATCATTAAAAAAAAAATTTAAACTACATTACTCCCTGGTAATTTGGCCATGTTCTACTGCTGCACCACACTTACTATTTTTATTCTTTTACTGTATAATATTAATACTACACCACACACCTGACACCAATGAATAAACCCCTACCCCCCCATAACACCCACCACCACACAACAACATAACATCCTCCACCTACACTCACTCCATCACAACCTATACCAATAACAACAAGTAGGTGTGGCTATGGTTAGTAGGTGGGGCTGGGGGTAGGGTTAGGATTACTGGGGTTAGGGCCAGGGGTGGGACTAGGGTTACTAGGCAGAGCTGGAGATGGGGCTACAGTCACTAGATGTGGCTGGGGGCTGGGTCAAGGGTTACTAGGTGGGGCTGGGGGCTGGGTGAAGGGTTACTAGGTGGGGCTGGGGGTGGGGTTAGGGTTACTAGGCAGGGCGAGGGGTGTGGTTACGGTTAGAGGGTGGACTCAGCGGCAGGATTAGGGGTTGGGGTTAGGGGTTACGAGTTGGGGGTAGGGCAGTTAGGGTTAGGGCAATAAGGGTTAGGCATTATGGTGATTAGGGTTGGGGTTAGGGGTTTGAGTTAGGGTTAGGGTTAGTGTGTCGGATGAGGGCTAGGGTGCCAGGTTAGGGGTTAGGGTGAGGGTTAGGGTTGGGGTTAGATTTACATGTTAGGGTTAGGGGAGGGTTAGGATTAGGGTTAGGGGAGGGTTAGGGTTAGGATTAGGGTTAGGGTAGGGGAAGGGGTTAGGGTTAGTGGTTAAGATTAGGGTGAGGGTTAGGGGTTATGGTTAGGGTTAGGTTTTAATGTTGGGGGTTAAGGGTTGGGGTTAGGGTTAAGGTTATGGGTTTGGGTTAGTGTTTAGGGGTAGGGCTTAGGTGTTAGGGGTTGGGGGTTGGGTTAGGATTGAGGGTGAGGGTGAGTTAGGGGTAGGTTTAGGGGTTAGAGTTGGGTTAGGTTTCAGATTAGGGTTAGATTTACATGTTAGGGTTAGGGTCAAGGGAAGGTTAGGGATTAGGATTAGGGTTAGGGTAGGGGAAGGAGTTAGGGTTAGGGATTAGGGTGAGAGTTAAGGTTAGGGTTAGTGGTTAGGGGTAGGGTTTAGGTGTTAGGGCTTTGGGTTTAGAGTTTGGGTCTCGGGGTTAGGGTTAGGAGTTAGGGGACAGTGTTATGGACGGGGTTAGGGGTTAGGTCTAGGTGTTGGAGGTTAGGGATAGGGTTAGGGGTTAGAGGTTAGGGTTAGGGGTTAGGGTTAGGTTATAGGAGTTAAGGGTTGGTGTTAGGGGTTGGGTTAGGGGTTAAGGGTTGGTGTTAGGGGTTAGGGGTGTTAGGGTTAGGGCTGGGGGTTAAGGGTTAGGGGTTAGGGTTAGGGTTTGGGCTTAGAGGTTAGGTTTAGGGGTTAGGGTTATGCATTAGGGTTATTGTTAGGGGTTACGTATTGGGATTAGGGGTTGGGGATAGGGGTTAGGGCTGGGGGTAAGGGATTAGGTTTAGGGGGTAAGGTTAGGAGTTAGTGTTAGGGGTTAGGGTTTAGGGGTACACATTAGGGGTTAGGGGTAGCGGGTTAGGGGTAGGAGTTGTTAGGGTTTTGGGTTTAGAGTTTAGGATTAGGGTTTAAGGGGAGGGGTTAGGGTTTAGGGTTAGCGATTAGGGGTTTGGGGTTAGGGTAAGGGGTTAAGAGTCAGTGTTAGGGTTAGGGGTTAGAGGTTAGGGTAAGGTTGTAGGGCTTGGGGGTTAGGGTTAGCGGTTGGGGGTTGGGGTTAGGGCTTGGTCTTAGGGTTAGTGATTAGCGGTTGCGTTTAGGGTTAGTGATTAGGGGTTGGGTTCAGGGGTTAGTGTTAGGCTTTAGGGGTTGGGGTTAGGGTTTAGGCGTTGGGGTTAGTGATTAGGGGTAGGGCTTAGGGGTTGGGGTTAGTGATTGGGGGTAGGGCTTAGGGGTTGGGGTTGGGGGTAGGGTTTAGGGGCTGGGGTTAGGGTTAGTGATTAGGGGTAGGGTTTAGGGGTTGGCATTAGGACTTCGGGGTTGGGGTTAGGGTTAGTGATTAGGGGTAGGGTTTAGGGGTTGGCATTAGGACTTCGGGGTTGGGGTTAGGGTTAGTGATTAGAGGTTGGGGTTAGGGTTAGTGATTAGGGGTAGGGCTTAGGGGTTGGGGTTAGTGATTAGGGGTAGGGCTTAGGGGTTGGGGTTAGTGATTAGGGGTAGGGCTTAGGGGTTGGGGTTAGTGATTAGGGGTAGGGCTTAGGGGCGGGGGGTAGGGTTAGTGATTAGGGGTTGGGGTTAGGGTTAGTGATTAGGGGTAGGTCTTAGGGGTTTGGGTTGGGGTTAGTAGGGGTAGGGCTTGGGGGTTGGGGTTAAGGTTTGGGGTTAGGGTTGGGGCTTAGGGGTTGGGGTTAGGGTTGGGACGTTGGGGCTTAGAGGCTGGGGTTTAGGGGTTGGGGGTTGGGATTAGGGTTAGTGATTAGAGGTTGGGGTTAGGGTTAGTGATTAGGGGTTAGGGCTTAGGGGTTGGGGTTAGTTGTTGGTGTTAGGGATTGGGGTTAGGGTTATGGGTTATGGTTAGGGGTTAGGGTTATGAGTTAGTGTTTAGTGGTTAGCAGTTAGGTGTTAGGGTTAAGGATTAGTGGTTAGGTCTTTGGGTTAGGGTTAGGTTTAGTGTTGGGGTTAGGGTTTAGTGTTAGGGCTTGGGTTTAGTGGTTAGGGTTAGGCATTATGGTTAAGGGTTAGTGTTATGGTTAGTGTTAGGGGGTAGGATTTGAGTTAGGGGTAAGGGTTAGGGGTTACTGTTGCAGGTTATGGGTTAGGTTTAGGGGTTAGGGGTTGGAGTTAGGGGTTATGGTTAGTGGTTATTGGTTAGGGCTTAAGTGTTAGGGCTTTGGGTTTAGAGTTTAGGGTTAGGTCTTAGGTTTACGACCTGGGGTTAGGGTTAGGGATTTGGGCTTAGGCGTAAGGATTAGGTCTTAGGTTTAGGGTTTAGGGGTCAGAGTTAGCGGTTAGGGTTAGGCGTTAGAGGTTAATGTTAGGGGTTAGGGTTTAGAGGTTAGGGTTATGGTTTAGGGTTAGGATTTACTGTTATGGTTTAAGGGTTAGGGGTTAACGGTTAGGTTTAGGACTTGGGGTTAGGGTTTAGGGTTAGGGCTTAGGGCTAGGGCTTAGGAGTGAGGTGCTAGGGCTAGGGCTTAGGAGTGAGGGGTTAGGGCTAGGGTTTAGGAGTGAGGGGTTAGGGGGTTAGGGTTTGGGATTAGGCCTTGGGCTTAGGGCTTGGTCATATGGTTAGGGACTAGACTTAGGTTTAGGGCTTAGTGTTAGGGTTTAGAGGTTAGGGGTTAGGGCTTGGGGTTTAGTGGTTAGGGCTTGGGGGTTGGGGGTTAGGGTTTGGGGTTAGGGCTAGTTCTTATGGTTAGGACTTGTGGTTAGGGACTAGATTTAGGGTTAGGGCTTGTGGTTAGGGACTAGATTGAGGGTTAGGTCTTAGTTTTAGGGGTTAAGGATTAGGGTTATTGTTACGGGTTAGCGCTTAGGGTTAGGGTTTAGGTTTAAGGGTTAGGTTTAGGGGTTAGGGTTAGGGGTTAGGGTTATGGTTAGTGGTTAGCTTTAGGGATATGGTTAGGGATAGGTGTTAGGCTTAGGGGTTTGGGTTATAGGTTAGTGTTAGATTTAGGGTTAGGGTTTGGGGTAAAGGGTTAGGTTTCGGGGGTAGGGTTAGGGGTTAGTGTTAGAGGTTAGAAGTTAGGGTTATGGGTTAGTGTTTAGGGGTTAGGAGTTAGGATTTAGGGTTAGGTTTAGGGCTTAGGGTTAGGGGTTATGGGTAGGGGTTAGTGGTTAGGGTTTGGGATTAAGGGTTAGTGTTAGGGTTAGGGTTTAGGGTTTGGGGTTAGGGATTAGGGTTAGGGGTTATGGTTAGGGTTAGTGTAGGGGTTAGAGCTCGGGGTTAGGGGTAGGTGTTAAGGTTTAGGGGATAGTGTTAGGGTTTAGGGCTTAGGGTTAGTGCTTAGGTTTAGGGGTTAGGCTTAGGGCTTGTGTTATGGGTTAGCTTTAGGGTTAGGGTTTGGCACTAAATGTTAGGGTTTAGGTTTAGGATTCAGGGTTATGGATTAAGGTTCGGGGTAAGGGTTAGTGGTTAGGGATTAGGGTTAGGTGTTAGGGGTTAGAGTTAGGAGTTAGGCTTATGGGTTAGTGTCCCGATCCAATATCGGGGCGGGTTCTTAAACGATCCCAAGAGCGAGATTAAGACACAAACGAGGTCAAATGCTGTATAACCTTGTGAGCTTTATTTCCCGTAACAATTAGTAATAGCGATAGGACAGAGAGAAAAGGAAAGAGAAAGTCAGAATCCCTAAGCCAGAAAACGGTAGAGATGCAGCTAATTACCGCCACCACCAGGGATCCAACGATGTTGCGTAGACTCGGCCTCGGTGCAGGTGGTGGTGCTCCAAGCTCCGCCGAGGTCCCAGCTCCAGGTAACAGGTGTCGAAGCAGGTTGCAAAGACGGTGGCACCAAGAGAGGCGTACGCAGTCCTTTAGTCCCCACGATTTCCCCGAAGAGTCCGCCCATTTCCACGGAGCTCATTGTAATATGTGCCGCCCCGTGGTCCTCCATACGCGCATGCCCAGGTGTTCTGGCGGGGGTGGTCGACCTGCAGTGCCTTCAGCCTTTGCACGTCTTCCTCGTCCCGCACCCAGCTCGCGCGCAGGTACAGCTTGGCAGGCACTGCCAAGGCTGTCATTGTTCTCAATTTGAGCCGATGTTGTGGTTTTTTCGGGGACTCTGTAGCGTACTCCTTCAGAACAACAGGATGCTGGGGGTGGGAAGTGGTGGTCGCGGAGCAGCAATGTTGAGACAAACAATGTCTAACACAGTTCCTTACACCACCCCGTGGCTCAACATTGCTGTCTTCGTGGTGGTGATAAAGATAACAGTACAGAGAGAGAGAGAGAAAAACCAGAAAAGCGCAAAATACAATAACAAACGAGATTTCCAGCAAATTTTCTTTCCATAAACATGTCTTTAACAATATCTTTAACAGGTATAAGCATTTTTTAACTAACAAACATATCATCAATAACAAATATAAACATTTTTAACTGACAAACACATAACCAATAACATCTTTTAACAGATATATCATGCTTACAACTAACCAATTTTATAAAGCCAAAGCATCTTATGAACTAATTTTAAGGCTCCGATGAATTGACAGAAGAACGTAATGGCAGTTTACATGATTGACATTTACAGGGACAAAAAAGGAGAATTAGCATAACAATTAGGATAGTGATTAAGAAAGCAAAGACTACAACATGAATTAAAATCAAATCTGACACATCTTCCATCTTTGCCCGTGGTTTTAACCAAAATACCACAAAATGTTTGAGTCTCTGGCCGTCCACGCCGTCCGCTGCAGTTGGGATCAGCATGCGCAGCAGGAAAAAGAAATCCCTTTCCTCGCCCCCTTTTCCTAATGCGCATGCGTCATTAGGGTCTAGAAACTTCTTTTCCAAACTTAAAGGTAAATAAACAACACTATCCATAACAACATTAACAACATTCTAAATAAACATATAAAAAGATAACAGTAACACTATTGACTAACAGGTTTTTAACTAAACAAAGTTAAAGCTGTGTCTCAGCCAGGGCCGAGAAATGTGCTCTCGGTTCTATCTCAACCCGGACTGAGGAATGCGGTCTTGGTTCCATTTCAAACTGGACCGAGGAATGAGCTCTCGGCTCTGTCTCAAACCGGACCGAGGAATGTGCCCTTGGTCCCGTCTTAGGGCGGACCGAGGAATGTGCTCTCGGTCCTTGGCGGGGAGGGGAAGGAGGTGGTTGTTTACATGAAACAGCACAACTACAAGACAGTTTACATGGACACTTACCGGACGAAAACATACAAAACGCAAGAGTAAATACAGCAATAGCCAACAAAGTAAGAGCCAGAAAATCAAGTATTAAAAGGGCATACATTCTGATTATTATCACAAACTGCAATGCCGGAAAATAAATGGTGGTCGGACTTGCCTGAGCCGGGGATCTGCCAAAATGGACGCCCCCAGCCCAGAACGCATGTGCGGTTTAGGCCTAAAAACGTCTATCCTAAGCTTAAAATTTAAATGATTGATACAGCTACAGGCTTTGGTTGGCGAACGATACGAATCTGCTTTACACCATCAGGTGCGACAGTAGATATAAATTGCATGTTAGAGACAACACGTTGGATTAACTGAATAAAGCAAGGAATAATACACGGCAAGAACATCAAAGCGGCAAATGCACATATGAGATAAAATAGAAGCTGCTTTACCCATGGTGCTCCGGGTAGCCAAGACCATAGATCACCACTCCAGCCATTCCATGTTTGAACGGGGACATGAGCTAGTTTCCTAATGTCTGTGGTTAGCTGAAGGACTACTTCACCTACATCGGCTATTTCCAGACAACAATTGGAAACATTTAGTTTTCCACATATTCCTCCCTCTTCAGCTAATAGGTAGTCTAAAACCATACGATGTTGAAGGATTGCAGTGCGCATCTGTTGAGATTGTTGAGTTAAAAGGTCTATAGCATTAGCAGTTTTATTAGTAATAATTTCTAGAATTGCTTGTAGTCGAATTATACGGTTCAAATTATAAATTGGTTCTCTTGCCCCTGATATCGGTTCATTGGGATTCCAAGTGGCAGGCCCATAATGCTCAATAATTCTTTCAGGGGGCCACTCATTTTCCCCCCACTTTTGAGTTCCACCTATTTTAAACTCAACAGATCGCTTGTTGTGGACAATCCTTTTGTTCCCTAACTTATCATATAATTTTATTCCTAACTGAGGTAGTGGGTTGTTATACCACCCTGTGACTGGAGTGGTGGCCTACAATAGGGGTCATAATAATCAAAGCCTGGGGATAAAGCCCATTCACAAACACTCTCCCCGACTCGTACTCCTCTCCCTTTTGTCCAGTTAGGGCAGCAAATTCCTTTTCCAGGAAAGTGGAGTTGCCAGGGATCAGCATCCTCAGTCCAGTATGGACTGTATTGAAATTGCTGACCCACCATTCTCGGTTAGCACTTAGAGAGCCAGAGCTTCCTCCGGAACCAAGGGAGAGGAGAACGGTCGCCCAAAGCAGTTTTGACGATGGTACACAACACATCCTACAAATATTAATAAGGCAATAGACATCAATACTATACAAAAAGTCAAAATCCACATAAGGATCCCCCGTCGTGACTCAGTATATCATTCTTCGGGGGAGGTTTTACCTGCAAGAGAAAAGAAAAGAAAAATCTTCTCGGTTCGTTTTGAGAACCGGAAGTGAGTTATAATCAGAAAGATGGAATAATCCACCTTGTATTAATTTTGTGCTCCTTTCTATAAGCATCTTTGGCCTTCCAGGTGTACTTATTAAGGGGTGTGTCCAACACCAGTGGCACTGTGCCCACTGTAGGAAGTGCGACCAAGATAGGTTGTCCTGGAAAATGAGATGGATTGCTGGGGGTGGAGGTGTAACACCTGCGAGCTGTCCTCCAGGCCGGGCAGGAGGCAACTGACCTCGCCATCCTCTTTAGGGACCTGGAGACCTTGTGCAGTGACACCTGCCAGTTCTGCACAAGTTGTTCTAATTTTTGGGTTGTGAGTCCATCCATCAAGTCATGGGGAACACCTTTCTGAAGCCCTAGTTGCCACAGTCCCTGTCGAGTTAGGGGCCTCTCTCTCCCAAAATTCTGAAATCGAGGTGATCCCAAGCCTTGGCCCTTCCTCATGGATGACTGTCACCCACTAATTTGCTCTGCAGCCCGTATGACCCTGGTTTCAGTTCTTTGGGACGATCCACCAACGGGGCCATATTTTCTCCCAAAATTAATCAATTCCTGGGCTACCTCTCCCCATGTCCATACTTTCCTCCCTGGCTGTCGGTGGTCAGGAGTCACTATCCCCTCAAGACTGGCCATCATTCTTTCTACATTAGAACTATTTTGAATTTTTCCTTGTAACTGAATGCCAATGGGTTTCAGGGAGTCAGGAAGTCCTCGTATCAGGGGAGTCATCCTCTCTGGGTCCACAGGCATCATCATCGGGGAGCCTTGGTTAGGCTTGAGCTCCCGATCATACATCATCTGCAGACAGGCGGCCTTCTGCACACTTTCCACTAACTGATCCACCGTTCCTGTTATGGTAAGGGGATCCCCCCTCTCCAAGGGGTTCAGCCCTCCAGCCCAGTACGCAACTCTCTGAGTCAATGACCATGGGGCTCGGCGGTCGCCGGTCCTTAAAAACACACCCGGACCCCAATATCCTTCTGCTTCTTTCTCTGACAACAATATTCTATCCCCTCCTGACAAAGACACTCTCCACACATACTCTGTCTCTGATTCCTTTGCAGTCCTTGCAAAATCTTTTTTCAACTTTGCCAATTCGGTTGATGTAAATGGGACTTCTTTGGTGATAACCTGAGGACGGTTATCTCTATCGTCCTCGTACACATACTCTGTTTTAACCAGCGGATACATATGGGGGGGGGCTTTTTACAGTTTCTTTTGCCTTTTGCAAATCCCCTTGGGGACGAATTTGCCGTATCCCCTTCTCCAGAAGTTTCACCTCTGCCTTCGCCAGTGTATCCGTCTTCCTCAAAAGTTGCTCCCTCAATTCATCCTTTAATATTATATTTTGTTTCCTCTCCTTCTCTAGAAATTCTTTGGTTTCTTTCAATTGTTCCTGCAGGGTCTGTATGACCCTCTGCAGGGAGTCTATTACCATATCAGTTTGATACGACTTCTGCTTTTTCTCTTCCACCGCAGCTGCCAGACTGGCACCCAGGACTGCACATATAAAACCTTTGCCCTTGCCAGACCTGACTTTTGCATCTTTCTGTAGGGCAACAATCCTATCAGTAACAGCCTGTAAGTTGTACCAATTCCCTCGGGCCCAATCCATTCCAGGCACCGAAGGTCTTGATTTATGTTTCTCTAACAATTTAAACAAAGTTTCCTTCCCTGTTTTGGGTACTTCCTCTTTTGAGGGGTTTTCTAAAGCAGTACTCATTTTTCTTCAAAGCAAGACAACAACTCCTCAGTTACAGAATATTACACAATGTCAAATTTCCCCTGTTCACTCTCAGGAGGCCAAATCTGAATTTAACACAAAAGCAATGCAAAGGGGATTATCGTCCTGAGAGGGCCACACCTGGGTATGCAAGTACCCCCTGTTCAGTCTCAGGAGGTCACAACTTACTGTAACACAAAGGGAGTTATTTCATCCTGAGAAGTTTGCATCTAACACAGCAAGATAGTACAGCACTCTCGTCTCAAGGGATCCTGTCTGTGACGCCAATTTAAAATGTCCCGATCCAATATCGGGGCGGGTTCTTAAACGATCCCAAGAGCGAGATTAAGACACAAACGAGGTCAAATGCTGTATAACCTTGTGAGCTTTATTTCCCGTAACAATTAGTAATAGCGATAGGACAGAGAGAAAAGGAAAGAGAAAGTCAGAATCCCTAAGCCAGAAAACGGTAGAGATGCAGCTAATTACCGCCACCACCAGGGATCCAACGATGTTGCGTAGACTCGGCCTCGGTGCAGGTGGTGGTGCTCCAAGCTCCGCCGAGGTCCCAGCTCCAGGTAACAGGTGTCGAAGCAGGTTGCAAAGACGGTGGCACCAAGAGAGGCGTACGCAGTCCTTTAGTCCCCACGATTTCCCCGAAGAGTCCGCCCATTTCCACGGAGCTCATTGTAATATGTGCCGCCCCGTGGTCCTCCATACGCGCATGCCCAGGTGTTCTGGCGGGGGGGGTCGACCTGCAGTGCCTTCAGCCTTTGCACGTCTTCCTCGTCCCGCACCCAGCTCGCGCGCAGGTACAGCTTGGCAGGCACTGCCAAGGCTGTCATTGTTCTCACTTTGAGCGGATGTCGTGGTTTTTTCGGGGACTCTGTAGCGTACTCCTTCAGAACAACAGGATGCTGGGGGTGGGAAGTGGTGGTCGCGGAGCAGCAATGTTGAGACAAACAATGTCTAACACAGTTCCTTACAGTTAGGGTAAGGGGTTAGGGTTAGGGGTTTAGGTTAGTGGCTATGGTTAGGGGTTAGGGTTAGCTGTTGGTGTTAGGGATTAGGGTTAGGGGTTTAGGTTAGTGGCCATGGTTAGGGGTTAGGGTTAGCTGTTGGTGTTAGGGATTGGGGTTAGGGGTTGTGGGTTATGGTTAGGGCTTAGGGTTAGGGTTATGGGTTAGTGTAAGTGGTTAGAGTTTAGAATTTAGGGTTAGGGTTAGGTTTAGTGTTGGGGTTAGGGGTTATGGGTTAGGCTTAGGGGTTAGGGTTAGGGGTTATGGTTAGGTTTTAGTGTTAGGGCTTGGGGTTAGTGGTTAGGGTTAGGCGTTAGGGTTAGGGGCTAGTATTATGGCTAATGTTAGGTGTTAGGACTTGTGTTAGGGGTTAGGCTTAGGTGTTAGTGTTGCATGTTATGGGTTGGGGGTAGGTTTAGGGGTTAGTGTTGTGGGTTAGGGTTATGTGTTGGGGCTTAAGGGTTGGGACTTAGGGTTACGGGTTAGGGTTATGATTAGGGATTGGGGGTAGGGGTTAGTGTTAGGGGCTGATTTAGGGCTTAGGGGTTATGTTTAGGGTTAGCGTTAGGGGTTAGGGTTAGGTTGAGAGGTTAGGTCTTGGGTTATGTGTTATGCTTGGATTTTAGGGTTAAGTGTTAGGGGTTAGGGTTAGGTTTAGGGGTTAGGGTTAAGGTTAGTAGTTAGGTGTATGTGTTAGGGGTTAGGGTTAGTAGTTAGGACATGGGGTTACGGGTTAGGGATAGGGGTTGGGGTTAGGATTTATGTGTTAAAGTTAGGGGTTAGGGTTAGGGGGTTGGGGTTAGGGGTTTGGGTTAAGGATTAGGGTTAGGGCTTAGGGATAGGGCTTGTGTTAGGGTTTAAGGTTAGGGCTTGGCGTTATGTCCTGAACCTAGAGACAGGTCTTAGGGGGTAGTGGTTAGGGGTGAGGTCTTATGGTTAGGTTTATGATTAGACCTTAGGGTTAGGGGTAGGGTTAGGGATTAGGGGGTTGGGTTTTAGGGTTAGGGCTTAGGGTTAAGGGTTCGGGATAGGGGTTTGGGTTGGGGTTATGGTTAGGGTTTATGGGGTATCGCTTAGGGTTAGGGCTTAGAGGTTAGGGTTAGGGGCTAGGTCTTAGGGTTAGGGGTTTGGGTTAGTGATCGGTTATCGCTTAGGGTTAGGGGTTATCTCTTTTGGTTAGGGTTTAGGGTTAGGGTTAGGACGTAGTGTTAGGGTTATTGTTAGGGCTTGGGGTTAGAGTTAGGCTTTAGGGGTTAGGGTTAGGGGGTTAGGGGTTAGGGGTTGTAAGGAACTGTATTAGACATTGTTTGTCTCTACATTGCTGCTCCGAGACCACCACTTCCCGCCTTGACATCCTGTTGTTCTAGAGGAGTACGCTACGAAGGAGACACAGAGCCCCGACAAAAAACCACGACATCCGCCCGAAGCGAGAACAACAGCAGCCTCGGCCGTGCCTGCCGTGCTGTAACAAGTTAGGTGCGAGACAAGGAGGACTTGACACCCCCCTCCCCAGCACGACCACCATGGACACCTGGGCAAGACCACGGGGTGGCACCTATTACAATGAGTTCTGTGGAAACGGGTGGACCTTTCGTGGAAACAGCGAGAACTGGGGCTATAAAAGGGTCGCGTACTCCTCTCCAGGGTACCCTGGTCTTCGGCACCTGTTACTTGGACCTGAGACCCCGGCGGCGATTGAAGCTCCTCTACCTACATCACGGCTGAGCCGACGGAACATCGCTGGATCCCTGGTGGTGGCGGTAACTAGTTGCACCTCTACCGTTTTTCTGGCTTAGGGATTCTGACTTTCTCTTTCCTTTCCCCTCTGTCCTATCGCTGTTATCAGTTGTTACAGAAAATAAAGTTCACAAGATTGTACAGCATCTGACCTCGTTTGTGTCTTAGTCTCGCTCTTGGGATCGTTTAAGAACCCACCCCGATATTGGATCGGGACATTTTAAATTGGCGTCACGGACAGGATCCCTTGAGGCGAGAGTGTTGTACTTTCTTACTGTGTTGGATTTAAGCGTCTCAGGACGACTTTACCCACTTTGTGTTACAATAAGTTGTGACCTCCTGAGGCTGAATAGGGGAAATTGTGGACAGAGAGGCTGTATTTGGATTAGGATTAGGTGCGACCTCCTGAGACTGGACAGGGGAAGTCTCTATGTCAAAGTGTGACCCTCTCAGGACGCATATCCCCTTTTTAGTTGGAAAGAGAAAATTGATGGGAACCTTGCCGGCAGTCGATGTTTGTGATGAGGTGCTCTTGCGGGGCGAAGGAATAGATAAGTTATATGATCTTTTGGAGGCACACCGGTCTCGTCCCTCGGTCCAGGGACTTGATTGGGCGAGAAAACATTGGTTCCAGGTGCAGAGTCTGGTGGATAGAATCAGGGTGTTACAAAAGGAAGCTAAAGTTAAGAAGGGAAAAGGAAAATCTATAATTTGTGCAGTACTAGGAGCGAGTCTAGTAGCTGCGATGGAAGAGAAAAAAGAGAAGTCTCGCCAAGATGACATTGTCATAGACTCCCTGCAGTCGGCCATACAAAGCCTGCAGAATCAATTGAGAGAAGCCAAAGAAGTAATAGAGGAGCAAAAGGAGCAAATCATGATACTGAAAAGTGAGTTGAGGGAACAACTTTTGGCAGAGACAGACACACTGGCGGAGGCACAAGTGAAGCTTTTAGAGAAAGGAATACGTCAAATTTACCCACAAGGGGATCTGCAGAAGGCAAAGGAAACCGTAGAAAGTCTTCCCCATATGTATCCTTTGGTCAAAACAGAATATATATATGAGGACGATAGTGATAATCGTCCTCAAGTAATTACCAGAGAAGTCCCATTTACATCAACCGAATTGGCAAAGTTGAAAAAAGATTTTGCAAGGACTGCAAAGGAATCAGAGACGGAATATGTGTGGAGAGTGTCTTTGTCAGGAGGGGATGGAATCTTATTGTCAGAGAAGGAAGCAGAAGGATATTGGGGTCCGGGTGTGTTTTTAACTACCGGTGACCACCGAGCCCCATGGTCATTAACTCAGAGAGTCGCGTATTGGGCTGGAGGGCTGAACCCCTTGGAGAGGGGGGATCCCCTTGCCATAACAGGTACAGTGGATCAGCTAGTAGAAAGTGTGCAGAAGGCAGCCTGTCTGCAGATGATGTATGATCAGGAGCTCAAGCCTAAGCAGGGCTCCCCGATGATGATGCCTGTGGACCCAGAGAGGATGACTCCCCTGATACAAGGACTTCCTGACTCCCTAAAACCCATTGGCATTCAGTTACAAGGAAAAATTCAAAACAGTTCCAATGTAGAGAGAATGACGGCCAGTCTTGAGGGGATAGTGACTCCTGACCACCGACAGCCAGGGAGGAAAGTATGGACATGGGGAGAGGTGGCCCAAGAACTAATTAATTTTGGGAGAAAGTATGGCCCCGTCAGCGGGTCGTCGCAAAGGATAGAAACCAGGATTTTACGGGCTGCAGAGAAAATTATCGGTCGACAATCATCTATGAAGAAGGGCCAAGGCCTGGGATCACCCCGATTTCAGAACTCTGGGAGAGAGAGACCCCTAACTCGACAGGGACTGTGCCAACTAGGGCTTCAGAAAGGTGTTCCCCGTGACTTGATGGATGGGCTTACCACGAAAAAATTAGAGCAACTTGTGTACAACTGGTCAGGACAAAAGGTCCCTTCCAGAGCAACCCCAAGTGCCCCACCAATAGTGAGCGATCCACCCCTGATAGACCTTGGGGAGGAACCGACTGGAGAAAAGAAGGTGGCGGGAAACTAGACCCTCCGCCCCCTCAAGGTGAGGGGGGAGGCGGAGGATGGATGTTTATTAGACAACTCACCTGCAACCCGAAAGGGGACTTACTCATAACTGTTGCTGTAGGACCAAGGAAAAGACTAGTAACCTTTTTGATTGATACTGGGGCACAAATTACCGTGCTAACGCGGACCGAAGCAGAACAATGTGGAATTCCGATTCCCTCGAAAAATTTAATTGTCCTAAATGCCCTGGGAAAAACACAGTCAGTACCTATGACTCCGGTGACGCTGTGGTTACCAGGAGAAGAAAGCCCTGTCAACACCATGGTAGCCATAGGAGCTTTCCAGATGAATCTTCTAGGTATAGATGTTTTGAAAGGTAGGCAGTGGCGAGACACCCAGGGAAACTCATGGTCATTTGGTGTCTCCCAGATCAGGCAGTTGGCCGGAATACCAGACACAGAAGTGCGTTTATTGCAAGCGGCACCTACCCTGCCACCCTCCAAATTGACAAATGTGAAACCCTACCCACTACCTCTAGGAGCAAGGGAGGGAATCACACCAGTTCTGGAGGATTTGAAAAAGCAAGGTATTGTGGTCCCCACTCACTCTCCCTTCAATTCACCAGCATGGCCGGTCCAAAAGCCAAACGGCAAATGGAGATTGACAATAGATTACAGGAGACTGAATGCCAATACAGGTCCACTCACATCTGCTGTACCAAACATTGCTGAATTGATAGCAACCATTCAGGAACAATCCCACCCTGTCATGGCAACAATTGATGTTAAAGATATGTTTTTTATGGTCCCCTTACAACCTGAGGACCAGGAGCGCTTTGCCTTTACCTGGGAGGGACAACAATATACTTTTACGCGACTCCCTCAAGGATACAAGCACTCCCCCACGCTGGCTCACCATGCTCTAGCGCAAGAGTTAGAAACAATTCCCAGAAAAGCAGAGGTAAAGATTTATCAGTACATAGATGATGTACTCATAGGAGGGAGTCAAGTAGAAGAAGTTGAAGAAACTCAAAAGGATATTATTGCCCATTTAGAAAACATAGGATTGACAATCCCACCTGAGAAAATACAGACCCCCTCCAGTGAGGTAAAATTTTTAGGAATCTGGTGGAAGGGAGGCATGACGTGCATCCCACCGGAGACTCTCTCCTCTCTCGATCAGATCAAGATACCAGAGTCAAAGAAAGACTTACAGCATGCACTGGGGTCGCTTGTGTTTTGGAGGAAACACATACCTGATTTTTCAATTATTGCCAGGCCCTTGTATGATTTACTGAGAAAAAGAGCCCAGTGGGAGTGGACTCAGGTCCACGATGAGGCTTTACAGTTGTTGGTGTTTGAAGCGACTGCCTACCAGGCCCTGGGTCCAATTCACCCAACAGACCCGGTCCAGATTGAATGGGGGTTCGCCAAGACCGGATTGTCCATCCATTTGTGGCAAAAGGGTCCAGAAGGTCCATTTAGGCCCATTGGGTTTTATTCTCGTAGCTTTAAAGATGCTGAGAAAAGATATACAACTTGGGAAAAAGGTTTATTTGTGGTTAGCCTAGCTCTGAGAGAAGCCGAACGTACCATTCGGCAACAACCTTTAGTTCTCAGAGGCCCATTTAAAGTGATCAAAGCTGTTTTGGCAGGAACTCCACCCCCTGACGGGGTGGCTCAGAGAGCCTCTGTGCGAAAATGGTATGCACAAATAGAGCACTACTGTGAAATCTTTTCTGTAACCGAAGGAGCCCCGAAAGTGCTAAATATACAAGATGAGGTAAACCCAGATAAGGAAAAATCCGAGCTTTTGTCAGTAATACAAGTAGCTCCTCCATTTTCTGGACAATTGCAAAACGTCTGGTTTACAGATGCCTCATCAAAACGGGAGGGGAAGATTTGGAAATACCGAGCTGTGGCACTTCAGGTAGACACCAAGGAACAGATCATTACTGAAGGAGAAGGTAGCGCACAAGTAGGAGAACTAATTGCTGTGTGGAGCGTTTTCCAACATGAGGCTCAATCCACTTCTTCTGTCTATATCTATACTGACTCTTATGCTGTATTCAAAGGTTGCACTGAATGGCTTCCTTTCTGGGAACAAAATGGATGGGAGGTCAACAGAATACCTGTGTGGCAAAAGGAAAAATGGCAGGATATCCTTACCATTGCCAGACAAGGGAAATTTGCAGTAGCATGGGTAGCATCCCACCAGCAGGATAACACCCCAGTAAGCCGCTGGAATGCTGAGGCGGATGAGCTAGCCCGACTGGCTCCCCTACAAAGCTCCCAAATAGCAGAGGATTGGGAAAGTCTGTTGGAATGGCTACATGTAAAGCGGAAACATTCAGGAATTAAGGACCTCTATTGTGAGGCACAAGCCCGAGGGTGGCCAGTGACCCGGGAAGAATGTAAAACTTGTATATCTTCCTGTGAGCAATGCCGTGTCCGGTTGGACAGACATCCCCTGGAGAGTGACCCTCTGCACTTAAGAGAGGGAAAAGGCCTATGGGAGGCCTGGCAGATTGATTACATCGGTCCCTTTCGAAAATCAGAAGGAAAGCATTATATACCGGTAGGTGTAGAGATAGTATCCGGACTAGTGCAAGCTAAAGCATGTGCCAAAGCAACAGGAGAAAATACAATAAAAGCACTGAAAGAATGGTTTGGAATCTTCCCCAAGCCACACTCAATCCAATCGGATAATGGCTCACATTTTACAGCCAAAGTGGTCCAAGAGTGGGCAGCCCAGGAGGGAATTTCGTGGGTGTTTCATACTCCTTACTATCCACAAGCAAACGGAATTGTGGAAAGAACAAATGGTCTACTAAAACGCTTCCTCAAACCGCATAAGCCAGGATGGGCTGAGCGCGTGTGGGACGCAGTGACCAGCGTCAACAGTCGCTGGGGAGTAAATGGATGCCCGAAGATCACGGCATTCTGTCCAAAACCTCCAACAATTATACCAGCCCCTCATGGTCCTGATCACCCTAGCAACCCATCCCACTTTCCAAGACAACCTGTCCTAGTCGAACTCCCTACAGTGGGCAAAGTGCCACTGGTGTTGGACGCGCCCCTTAACAAATATACCTGGAAGGCAAAAGATGCCTGTGGGAAAATCCATAAGATTCACACGAGATGGATTGTCCCCTCCTTCTAACCCGAGAAGCGAATTTGTTTTTGTTTCACTTTCAGGAGGAAGCAAGCGACACAGACGCAGCTACAGAGGGAGTGAAGCAGGCGCAGACTTTGGTGTAATCTGATTATGATGTGTATGTTGATTTTTGTTGCGTTATATTGGGGACTTACCTATGAAGCTGAAGGGAAGCCAATTCCCCCACCTTTACCCAACCCACATGACCCCCTTGAGGATAATGAATTTGTTTCGTTAGCAAAGACTGTAAGTCAAACCTTTAATCTAAGCCACTGTTGGGTTTGTGGAGGACCCCTAGGATTATCAAGCTGGCCGTGGGTTTCTATACCGCTCTCCCCATGTCAGATTGTAAGTAACTATAGCAACATTGCAAATACCACCTGGGATGATAGTGGAACTTGGCCAGTCCAATTCCCAAATAAGGGCAAATTTTGTTTAAATCGCACTCAGAAAGGAGGAGTTGATGTAGGGGAGAGTAAGTGTCAATGGACACTCACACACAAATTGATTAACAAAGATAGGGGCATTTATGTATGGTTGTGGCTCAACGAACAAGGACGCAGCAAAGGATTCAAGGGGTTTTGGTCAAACAAAAATGAAACAGAACATGCTTAATTGCCGGGAAACAACTTTTTCAATCAAACTTGTGAATGGAAAAACGACACTGGGTCTTGGTACTGTACCATCCGAATAAACAATCATCTAAATGAGGTTTTCAGCCCTCTGGGAGATAGAAACACAACCTATTTTGAAACCCCAAGGACTGCAGAGGGACCTTTTGCCAAAGGTACCAAAGCCAAAAAGGGTCATTATTGGATATGTGGACATACTGCCTACAAACAACTGCCAGCAAACTGGTCGGGAATTTGCTATGTAGGAATCATCCGACCCCTGTTTTTCCTCCTTCCTGA
>NW_027436884.1:0-103848 GCF_047716275.1 Strix uralensis
GCACAGAGCCGCAGATTTTCTGTTGTCCTGGAGAGCTTGCAGAGCACTGGGGAAAGGCAGGCAGAGAATTCCCTGCTATCACCTTCTCTGTGCCTGGGAAGCAGAAGTCTTCACATTGCTTCGCAGAATCGCTTTTGTGCAGACAACACTAACACTTTTTCAGAACAAAAGAAAGCACAGAGCCCCAGATTTTATGTTGTCCTGGAGAGCTTGCAGAGCACTGGGGAAAAGGAGGCAGAGAATTCCCTGCTAGCACCTTCTCTGTGCCTGGGAAGCACAAGTGTTCACATTGCTTCGCAGAATCGCTTTTGTGCAGAAAACAGTAACACTTGTTCAGAACGAAAGAAAGCACAGAGCCCCAGATTTTATGTTGTCCTGGAGAGCTTGCAGAGCACTGGGGAAAGGCAGGCAGAGAATTCCCTGCTAGCACCTTCTCTGTGCCTGTTTCACATTGCTTCGCAGAATCGCTTTTGTGCAGAAAACAGTAACACTTGTTCAGACGAAAGAAAGCACAGAGCCCCAGATTTTCTGTTGTCCTGGAGAGCTTGCAGAGCACTGGGGAAAGGCAGGCAGAGAATTCCCTGCTAGCACCTTCTCTGTGCCTGGGAAGCAGAAGTGTTCACATTGCTTCGCAGAATCACTTTTGTGCAGAAAACAGTAACACTTGTTCAGAACGAAAGAAAGCACAGAGCCCCTAGATTTTATGTTGTCCTGGAGAGCTTGCAGAGCACTGGGGAAAAGCAGGCAGAGAATTCCCTGCTAGCACCTTCTCTGTGCCTGGGAAGCACAAGTGTTCACATTGCTTCGCAGTATCGCTTTTTGTGCAGAAAACAGTAGCACTTGTTCAGAACGAAAGAAAGCACAGAGCCCCAGATTTTATGTTGTCCTGGAGAGCTTGCAGAGCACTGGGGAAAGGCAGGCAGAGAATTCCCTGCTAGCACCTTCTCTGTGCCTGGTTCACATTGCTTCGCAGAATCGCTTTTGTGCAGAAAACAGTAACAGTTGTTCAGAACGAAAGAAAGCACAGAGCCCCAGATTTTATGTTGTCCTGGAGAGCTTGCAGAGCACTGGGGAAAGGCAGGCAGAGAATTCCCTGCTAGCACCTTCTCTGTGCCTGGGAAGCACAAGTGTTCACATTGCTTCGCAGAATCGCTTTTGTGCAGGAAAACAGTAACACTTGTTCAGAACGAAAGAAAGCACAGAGCCCAGATTTTATGTTGTCCTGGAGAGCTTGCAGAGCACTGGGGAAAGGCAGGCAGAGAATTCCCTGCTAGCACCTTCTCTGTGCCTGGGAAGCACAAGTGTTCACATTGCTTCGCAGAATCGCTTTTGTGCAGAAAACAGTAAGACTTGTTCAGAACGAAAGAAAGCACAGAGCCCCAGATTCTATGTTGTCCTGGAGAGCTTGCAGAGCACTGGGGAAAAGCAGGCAGAGAATTCCCTGCTAGCACCTTCTCTGTGCCTGGGAAGCAGAAGTGTTCACATTGCTTGGCAGAATCGCTTTTGTGCAGAAAACAGTAAGACTTGTTCAGAACGAAAGAAAGCACAGAGCCCCAGATTCTATGTTGTCCTGGAGAGCTTGCAGAGCACTGGGGAAAAGCAGGCAGAGAATTCCCCTGCTAGCACCTTCTCTGTGCCTGGGAAACAGAAGTGTTCACATTGCTTCGCAGAATCGCTTTTGTGCAGAAAACAGTAGCACTTGTTCAGACGAAAGAAAGCGCAGAGCCCCAGATTTTATGTTGTCCTGGAGAGCTTGCAGAGCACTGGGGAAAGGCAGGCAGAGAATTCCCTGCTAGCACCTTCTCTGTGCCTGTTCACATTGCTTCGCAGAATCGCTTTTGTGCAGAAAACAGTAACACTTGTTCAGAACGAAAGAAAGCACAGAGCCCCAGATTTTATGTTGTCCTGGAGAGCTTGCAGAGCACTGGGGAAAGGCAGGCAGAGAATTCCCTGCTAGCACCTTCTCTGTGCCTGTTCACATTGCTTCGCAGAATCGCTTTTGTGCAGAAAACAGTAACACTTGTTCAGACGAAAGAAAGCACAGAGCCCCAGATTTTATGTTGTCCTGGAGAGCTTGCAGAGGCACTGGGGAAAGGCAGGCAGAGAATTCCCTGCTAGCACCTTCTCTGTGCCTGGGAAGCAGAAGTGTTCACATTGCTTCGCAGAATCACTTTTGTGCAGAAAACAGTAGCACTTGTTCAGAACGAAAGAAAGCACAGAGCCCCAGATTTTATGTTGTCCTGGAGAGCTTGCAGAGCACTGGGGAAAGTCAGGCAGAGAATTCCCTGCTAGCACCTTCTCTGTGCCTGTTCACATTGCTTCGCAGAATCGCTTTTGTGCAGAAAACAGTAACAGTTGTTCAGAACGAAAGAAAGCACAGAGCCCCAGATTTTATGTTG
Organism: Strix uralensis; assembly: GCF_047716275.1. Classification (NCBI taxonomy): domain Eukaryota; kingdom Metazoa; phylum Chordata; class Aves; order Strigiformes; family Strigidae; genus Strix; species Strix uralensis. Next base: position 2,400 of record NW_027436884.1, read on the forward strand.
TCCTGGAGAGCTTGCAGAGCACTGGGGAAAGGCAGGCAGAGAATTCCCTGCTAGCACCTTCTCTGTGCCTGGGAAGCAGAAGTGTTCACATTGCTTCGCAGAATCGCTTTTGTGCAGAAAACAGTAACACTTGTTCAGAACGAAAGAAAGCACAGAGCCCCAGATTTTATGTTGTCCTGGAGAGCTTGCAGAGCACTGGGGAAAAGCAGGCAGAGAATTCCCTGCTAGCACCTTCTCTGTGCCTGGGAAGCAGAAGTGTTCACATTGCTTCGCAGAATCGCTTTTGTGCAGAAACAGTAACACTTGTTCAGAACGAAAGAAAGCACAGAGCCCCAGATTTTATGTTGTCCTGGAGAGCTTGCAGAGCACTGGGGAAAGGCAGGCAGAGAATTCCCTGCTAGCACCTTCTCTGTGCCTGGGAAGCACAAGTGTTCACATTGCTTCGCAGAATCGCTTTTGTGCAGAAAACAGTAACACTTGTTCAGAACGAAAGAAAGCACAGAGCCCCAGATTTTATGTTGTCCTGGAGAGCTTGCAGAGCACTGGGGAAAGGCAGGCAGAGAATTCCCTGCTAGCACCTTCTCTGTGCCTGGGAAGCACAAGTGTTCACATTGCTTCGCAGAATCGCTTTTTGTGCAGAAAACAGTAACACTTGTTCAGAACGAAAGAAAGCACAGAGCCCCAGATTTTATGTTGTCCTGGAGAGCTTGCAGAGCACTGGGGAAAGGCAGGCAGAGAATTCCCTTCTAGCACCTTCTCTGTGCCTGGGAAGCACAAGTGTTCACATTGCTTCGCAGAATCGCTTTTGTGCAGAAAACAGTAACACTTGTTCAGAACGAAAGAAAGCACAGAGCCCCAGATTTTATGTTGTCCTGGAGAGCTTGCAGAGCACTGGGGAAAGGCAGGCAGAGAATTCCCTGCTAGCACCTTCTCTGTGCCTGGGAAGCACAAGTGTTCACATTGCTTCGCAGAATCGCTTTTGTGCAGAAAACAGTAACACTTGTTCAGAACGAAAGAAAGCACAGAGCCCCAGATTTTATGTTGTCCTGGAGAGCTTGCAGAGCACTGGGGAAAGGCAGGCAGAGAATTCCCTTCTAGCACCTTCTCTGTGCCTGGGAAGCACAAGTGTTCACATTGCTTCGCAGAATCGCTTTTGTGCAGAAAACAGTAACACTTGTTCAGAACGAAAGAAAGCACAGAGCCCCAGATTTTATGTTGTCCTGGAGAGCTTGCAGAGCACTGGGGAAAGGCAGGCAGAGAATTCCCTGCTAGCACCTTCTCTGTGCCTGGGAAGCACAAGTGTTCACATTGCTTCGCAGAATCGCTTTTGTGCAGAAAACAGTAACACTTGTTCAGAACGAAAGAAAGCACAGAGCCCCAGATTTGCTGTTGTCCTGGAGAGCTTGCAGAGCACTGGGGAAAGGCAGGCAGAGAATTCCCTGCTAGCACCTTCTCTGTGCCTGGGAAGCAGAAGTGTTCACATTGCTTCGCAGAATCGCTTTTGTGCAGAAAACAGTAACACTTGTTCAGAACGAAAGAAAGCACAGAGCCCCAGATTTTATGTTGTCCTGGAGAGCTTGCAGAGCACTGGGGAAAGGCAGGCAGAGAATTCCCTGCTAGCACCTTCTCTGTGCCTGGGAAGCACAAGTGTTCACATTGCTTCGCAGAATCGCTTTTGTGCAGAAAACAGTAACACTTGTTCAGAACGAAGGAAAGCACAGAGCCCCAGATTTTATGTTGTCCTGGAGAGCTTGCAGAGCACTGGGGAAAGACAGGCAGAGAATTTCCTGCTAGCACCTTCTCTGTGCCTGGGAAGCAGAAGTGTTCACATTGCTTCGCAGAATCGCTTTTGTGCAGAAAACAGTAACACTTGTTCAGAACGAAGGAAAGCACAGAGCCCCAGATTTTATGTTGTCCTGGAGAGCTTGCAGAGCACTGGGGAAAGGCAGGCAGAGAATTCCCTGCTAGCACCTTCTCTGTGCCTGGGAAGCACAAGTGTTCACATTGCTTCGCAGAATCGCTTTTGTGCAGAAAACAGTAACACTTGTTCAGAACGAAAGAAAGCACAGAGCCCCAGATTTTATGTTGTCCTGGAGAGCTTGCAGAGCACTGGGGAAAGGCAGGCAGAGAATTCCCTGCTAGCACCTTCTCTGTGCCTGGGAAGCACAAGTGTTCACATTGCTTCGCAGAATCGCTTTTGTGTCAGAAAACAGTAACACTTGTTCAGAACGAAAGAAAGCACAGAGCCCCAGATTTTATGTTGTCCTGGAGAGCTTGCAGAGCACTGGGGAAAGGCAGGCAGAGAATTCCCTGCTAGCACCTTCTCTGTGCCTGGGAAGCACAAGTGTTCACATTGCTTCGCAGAATCGCTTTTGTGCAGAAAACAGTAACACTTGTTCAGAACGAAGGAAAGCACAGAGCCCCAGATTTTATGTTGTCCTGGAGAGCTTGCAGAGCACTGGGGAAAGGCAGGCAGAGAATTCCCTGCTAGCACCTTCTCTGTGCCTGGGAAGCACAAGTGTTCACATTGCTTCGCAGAATCGCTTTTGTGCAGAAAACAGTAACACTTGTTCAGAACGAAAGAAAGCACAGAGCCCCAGATTTTATGTTGTCCTGGAGAGCTTGCAGAGCACTGGGGAAAGGCAGGCAGAGAATTCCTGCTAGCACCTTCTCTGTGCCTGGGAAGCACAAGTGTTCACATTGCTTCGCAGAATCGCTTTTGTGCAGACAACAGTAACACTTGTTCAGAACGAAAGAAAGCACAGAGCCCCAGATTTGCTGTTGTCCTGGAGAGCTTGCAGAGCACTGGGGAAAGGCAGGCAGAGAATTCCCTGCTAGCACCTTCTCTGTGCCTGGGAAGCACAAGTGTTCACATTGCTTCGCAGAATCGCTTTTGTGCAGAAAACAGTAACACTTGTTCAGAACGAAGGAAAGCACAGAGCCCCAGATTTTATGTTGTCCTGGAGAGCTTGCAGAGCACTGGGGAAAGGCAGGCAGAGAATTCCCTGCTAGCACCTTCTCTGTGCCTGGGAAGCACAAGTGTTCACATTGCTTCGCAGAATCGCTTTTGTGCAGAAAACAGTAACACTTGTTCAGAACGAAAGAAAGCACAGAGCCCCAGATTTTATGTTGTCCTGGAGAGCTTGCAGAGCACTGGGGAAAGGCAGGCAGAGAATTCCCTGCTAGCACCTTCTCTGTGCCTGGGAAGCACAAGTGTTCACATTGCTTCGCAGAATCGCTTTTGTGCAGAAAACAGTAACACTTGTTCAGAACGAAAGAAAGCACAGAGCCCCAGATTTTATGTTGTCCTGGAGAGCTTGCAGAGCACTGGGGAAAGGCAGGCAGAGAATTCCCTGCTAGCACCTTCTCTGTGCCTGGGAAGCACAAGTGTTCACATTGCTTCGCAGAATCGCTTTTGTGCAGAAAACAGTAACACTTGTTCAGAACGAAAGAAAGCACAGAGCCCCAGATTTTATGTTGTCCTGGAGAGCTTGCAGAGCACTGGGGAAAGGCAGGCAGAGAATTCCCTGCTAGCACCTTCTCTGTGCCTGGGAAGCACAAGTGTTCACATTGCTTCGCAGAATCGCTTTTGTGCAGAAAACAGTAACACTTGTTCAGAACGAAAGAAAGCACAGAGCCCCAGATTTTATGTTGTCCTGGAGAGCTTGCAGAGCACTGGGGAAAGGCAGGCAGAGAATTCCCTGCTAGCACCTTCTCTGTGCCTGTTCACATTGCTTCGCAGAATCGCTTTTGTGCAGAAAACAGTAACACTTGTTCAGACGAAAGAAAGCACAGAGCCCCAGATTTTCTGTTGTCCTGGAGAGCTTGCAGAGCACTGGGGAAAGGCAGGCAGAGAATTCCCTGCTAGCACCTTCTCTGTGCCTGGGAAGCAGAAGTGTTCACATTGCTTCGCAGAATCACTTTTGTGCAGAAAACAGTAGCACTTGTTCAGAACGAAAGAAAGCACAGAGCCCCAGATTTTATGTTGTCCTGGAGAGCTTGCAGAGCACTGGGGAAAGTCAGGCAGAGAATTCCCTGCTAGCACCTTCTCTGTGCCTGTTCACATTGCTTCGCAGAATCGCTTTTGTGCAGAAAACAGTAACAGTTGTTCAGAACGAAAGAAAGCACAGAGCCCCAGATTTTATGTTGTCCTGGAGAGCTTGCAGAGCACTGGGGAAAGGCAGGCAGAGAATTCCCTGCTAGCACCTTCTCTGTGCCTGGGAAGCAGAAGTGTTCACATTGCTTCGCAGAATCGCTTTTGTGCAGAAAACAGTAACACTTGTTTCAGAACGAAAGAAAGCACAGAGCCCCAGATTTTATGTTGTCCTGGAGAGCTTGCAGAGCACTGGGGAAAGGCAGGCAGAGAATTCCCTGCTAGCACCTTCTCTGTGCCTGTTCACATTACTTCGCAGAATCGCTTTTGTGCAGAAAACAGTAACACTTGTTCAGACGAAAGAAAGCACAGAGCCCCAGATTTTATGTTGTCCTGGAGAGCTTGCAGAGCACTGGGGAAAAGGCAGGCAGAGAGTTCCCTGCTAGCACCTTCTCTGTGCCTGGGAAGCAGAAGTGTTCACATTGCTTCGCAGAATCGCTTTTGTGCAGAAAACAGTAACACTTGTTCAGAACGAAAGAAAGCACAGAGCCCCAGATTTTATGTTGTCCTGGAGAGCTTGCAGAGCACTGGGGAAAGGCAGGCAGAGAATTCCCTGCTAGCACCTTCTCTGTGCCTGGGAAGCAGAAGTGTTCACATTGCTTCGCAGAATCGCTTTTGTGCAGAAAACACTAACACTTGTTCAGAACGAAAGAAAGCACAGAGCCCCAGATTTTATGTTGTCCTGGAGAGCTTGCAGAGCACTGGGGAAAAGCAGGCAGAGAATTCCCTGCTAGCACCTTCTCTGTGCCTGGGAAGCAGAAGTGTTCACATTGCTTGGCAGAATCGCTTTTGTGCAGAAAACAGTAACACTTGTTCAGAACGAAAGAAAGCACAGAGCCCCAGATTTTATGTTGTCCTGGAGAGCTTGCAGAGCACTGGGGAAAGGCAGGCAGAGAATTCCCTGCTAGCACCTTCTCTGTGCCTGTTCACATTGCTTCGCAGAATCGCTTTTGTGCAGAAAACAGTAACACTTGTTCAGACGAAAGAAAGCACAGAGCCGCAGATTTTCTGTTGTCCTGGAGAGCTTGCAGAGCACTGGGGAAAGGCAGGCAGAGAATTCCCTGCTATCACCTTCTCTGTGCCTGGGAAGCAGAAGTCTTCACATTGCTTCGCAGAATCGCTTTTGTGCAGACAACACTAACACTTTTTCAGAACAAAAGAAAGCACAGAGCCCCAGATTTTATGTTGTCCTGGAGAGCTTGCAGAGCACTGGGGAAAAGGAGGCAGAGAATTCCCTGCTAGCACCTTCTCTGTGCCTGGGAAGCAGAAGTGTTCACATTGCTTCGCAGAATCGCTTTTGTGCAGAAAACAGTAACACTTGTTCAGAACGAAAGAAAGCACAGAGCCCCAGATTTTATGTTGTCCTGGAGAGCTTGCAGAGCACTGGGAAAGGCAGGCAGAGAATTCCCTGCTAGCACCTTCTCTGTGCCTGTTCACATTGCTTCGCAGAATCGCTTTTGTGCAGAAAACAGTAACACTTGTTCAGACGAAAGAAAGCACAGAGCCCCAGATTTTATGTTGTCCTGGAGAGCTTGCAGAGCACTGGGGAAAGGCAGGCAGAGAATTCCCTGCTAGCACCTTCTCTGTGCCTGGGAAGCAGAAGTGTTCACATTGCTTCGCAGAATCACTTTTGTGCAGAAAACAGTAACACTTGTTCAGAACGAAAGAAAGCACAGAGCCCTAGATTTTATGTTGTCCTGGAGAGCTTGCAGAGCACTGGGGAAAAGCAGGCAGAGAATTCCCTGCTAGCACCTTCTCTGTGCCTGGGAAGCACAAGTGTTCACATTGCTTCGCAGTATCGCTTTTGTGCAGAAAACAGTAGCACTTGTTCAGAACGAAAGAAAGCACAGAGCCCCAGATTTTATGTTGTCCTGGAGAGCTTGCAGAGCACTGGGGAAAGGCAGGCAGAGAATTCCCTGCTAGCACCTTCTCTGTGCCTGGTTCACATTGCTTCGCAGAATCGCTTTTGTGCAGAAAACAGTAACAGTTGTTCAGAACGAAAGAAAGCACAGAGCCCCAGATTTTATGTTGTCCTGGAGAGCTTGCAGAGCACTGGGGAAAGGCAGGCAGAGAATTCCCTGCTAGCACCTTCTCTGTGCCTGGGAAGCACAAGTGTTCACATTGCTTCGCAGAATCGCTTTTGTGCAGAAAACAGTAACACTTGTTCAGAACGAAAGAAAGCACAGAGCCCCAGATTTTATGTTGTCCTGGAGAGCTTGCAGAGCACTGGGGAAAGGCAGGCAGAGAATTCCCTGCTAGCACCTTCTCTGTGCCTGGGAAGCACAAGTGTTCACATTGCTTCGCAGAATCGCTTTTGTGCAGAAAACAGTAAGACTTGTTCAGAACGAAAGAAAGCACAGAGCCCCAGATTCTATGTTGTCCTGGAGAGCTTGCAGAGCACTGGGGAAAAGCAGGCAGAGAATTCCCTGCTAGAGCACCTTCTCTGTGCCTGGGAAGCAGAAGTGTTCACATTGCTTGGCAGAATCGCTTTTGTGCAGAAAACAGTAAGACTTGTTCAGAACGAAAGAAAGCACAGAGCCCCAGATTCTATGTTGTCCTGGAGAGCTTGCAGAGCACTGGGGAAAAGCAGGCAGAGAATTCCCTGCTAGCACCTTCTCTGTGCCTGGGAACAGAAGTGTTCACATTGCTTCGCAGAATCGCTTTTGTGCAGAAAACAGTAGCACTTGTTCAGAACGAAAGAAAGCGCAGAGCCCCAGATTTTATGTTGTCCTGGAGAGCTTGCAGAGCACTGGGGAAAGGCAGGCAGAGAATTCCCTGCTAGCACCTTCTCTGTGCCTGTTCACATTGCTTCGCAGAATCGCTTTTGTGCAGAAAACAGTAACACTTGTTCAGAACGAAAGAAAGCACAGAGCCCCAGATTTTATGTTGTCCTGGAGAGCTTGCAGAGCACTGGGGAAAGGCAGGCAGAGAATTCCCTGCTAGCACCTTCTCTGTGCCTGTTCACATTGCTTCGCAGAATCGCTTTTGTGCAGAAAACAGTAACACTTGTTCAGACGAAAGAAAGCACAGAGCCCCAGATTTTATGTTGTCCTGGAGAGCTTGCAGAGCACTGGGGAAAGGCAGGCAGAGAATTCCCTGCTAGCACCTTCTCTGTGCCTGGGAAGCAGAAGTGTTCACATTGCTTCGCAGAATCACTTTTGTGCAGAAAACAGTAGCACTTGTTCAGAACGAAAGAAAGCACAGAGCCCCAGATTTTATGTTGTCCTGGAGAGCTTGCAGAGCACTGGGGAAAGTCAGGCAGAGAATTCCCTGCTAGCACCTTCTCTGTGCCTGTTCACATTGCTTCGCAGAATCGCTTTTGTGCAGAAAACAGTAACAGTTGTTCAGAACGAAAGAAAGCACAGAGCCCCAGATTTTATGTTGTCCTGGAGAGCTTGCAGAGCACTGGGGAAAGGCAGGCAGAGAATTCCCTGCTAGCACCTTCTCTGTGCCTGGGAAGCAGAAGTGTTCACATTGCTTCGCAGAATCGCTTTTGTGCAGAAAACAGTAACACTTGTTCAGAACGAAAGAAAGCACAGAGCCCCAGATTTTATGTTGTCCTGGAGAGCTTGCAGAGCACTGGGGAAAAGCAGGCAGAGAATTCCCTGCTAGCACCTTCTCTGTGCCTGGGAAGCAGAAGTGTTCACATTGCTTCGCAGAATCGCTTTTGTGCAGAAAACAGTAACACTTGTTCAGAACGAAAGAAAGCACAGAGCCCCAGATTTTATGTTGTCCTGGAGAGCTTGCAGAGCACTGGGGAAAGGCAGGCAGAGAATTCCCTGCTAGCACCTTCTCTGTGCCTGTTCACATTGCTTCGCAGAATCGCTTTTGTGCAGAAAACAGTAACACTTGTTCAGACGAAAGAAAGCACAGAGCCGCAGATTTTCTGTTGTCCTGGAGAGCTTGCAGAGCACTGGGGAAAGGCAGGCAGAGAATTCCCTGCTATCACCTTCTCTGTGCCTGGGAAGCAGAAGTCTTCACATTGCTTCGCAGAATCGCTTTTGTGCAGACAACACTAACACTTTTTCAGAACAAAAGAAAGCACAGAGCCCCAGATTTTATGTTGTCCTGGAGAGCTTGCAGAGCACTGGGGAAAAGGAGGCAGAGAATTCCCTGCTAGCACCTTCTCTGTGCCTGGGAAGCAGAAGTGTTCACATTGCTTCGCAGAATCGCTTTTGTGCAGAAAACAGTAACACTTGTTCAGAACGAAAGAAAGCACAGAGCCCCAGATTTTATGTTGTCCTGGAGAGCTTGCAGAGCACTGGGGAAAGGCAGGCAGAGAATTCCCTGCTAGCACCTTCTTTGTGCCTGTTCACATTGCTTCGCAGAATCGCTTTTGTGCAGAAAACAGTAACACTTGTTCAGACGAAAGAAAGCACAGAGCCCCAGATTTTATGTTGTCCTGGAGAGCTTGCAGAGCACTGGGGAAAGGCAGGCAGAGAATTCCCTGCTAGCACCTTCTCTGTGCCTGGGAAGCAGAAGTGTTCACATTGCTTCGCAGAATCACTTTTGTGCAGAAAACAGTAACACTTGTTCAGAACGAAAGAAAGCACAGAGCCCTAGATTTTATGTTGTCCTGGAGAGCTTGCAGAGCACTGGGGAAAAGCAGGCAGAGAATTCCCTGCTAGCACCTTCTCTGTGCCTGGGAAGCACAAGTGTTCACATTGCTTCGCAGTATCGCTTTTGTGCAGAAAACAGTAGCACTTGTTCAGAACGAAAGAAAGCACAGAGCCCCAGATTTGCTGTTGTCCTGGAGAGCTTGCAGAGCACTGGGGAAAGGCAGGCAGAGAATTCCCTGCTAGCACCTTCTCTGTGCCTGTTCACATTGCTTCGCAGAATCGCTTTTGTGCAGAAAACAGTAACAGTTGTTCAGAACGAAAGAAAGCACAGAGCCCCAGATTTTATGTTGTCCTGGAGAGCTTGCAGAGCACTGGGGAAAGGCAGGCAGAGAATTCCCTGCTAGCACCTTCTCTGTGCCTGTTCACATTGTTTCGCTGAATCGCTTTTGTGCAGAAAACAGTAACACTTGTTCAGACGAAAGAAAGCACAGAGCCCCAGATTCTATGTTGTCCTGGAGAGCTTGCAGAGCACTGGGGAAAGGCAGGCAGAGAATTCCCTGCTAGCACCTTCTCTGTGCCTGGGAAGCAGAAGTCTTCACATTGCTTCGCAGAATCGCTTTTGTGCAGAAAACAGTAACACTTGTTCAGAACGAAGGAAAGCACAGAGCCCCAGATTTTATGTTGTCCTGGAGAGCTTGCAGAGCACTGGGGAAAGGCAGGCAGAGAATTCCCTGCTAGCACCTTCTCTGTGCCTGGGAAGCACAAGTGTTCACATTGCTTCGCAGAATCGCTTTTGTGCAGAAAACTGTAACACTTGTTCAGAACGAAAGAAAGCACAGAGCCCCAGATTTTATGTTGTCCTGGAGAGCTTGCAGAGCACTGGGGAAAGGCAGGCAGAGAATTCCCTGCTAGCACCTTCTCTGTGCCTGGGAAGCACAAGTGTTCACCTTGCTTCGCAGAATCGCTTTTGTGCAGAAAACAGTAACACTTGTTCAGAACGAAAGAAAGCACAGAGCCCCAGATTTTATGTTGTCCTGGAGAGCTTGCAGAGCACTGGGGAAAGGCAGGCAGAGAATTCCCTGCTAGCACCTTCTCTGTGCCTGGGAAGCACAAGTGTTCACATTGCTTCGCAGAATCGCTTTTGTGCAGAAAACAGTAACACTTGTTCAGAACGAAGGAAAGCACAGAGCCCCAGATTTTATGTTGTCCTGGAGAGCTTGCAGAGCACTGGGGAAAGGCAGGCAGAGAATTCCCTGCTAGCACCTTCTCTGTGCCTGGGAAGCAGAAGTGTTCACATTGCTTCGCAGAATCGCTTTTGTGCAGAAAACAGTAACACTTGTTCAGAACGAAAGAAAGCACAGAGCCCCAGATTTTATGTTGTCCTGGAGAGCTTGCAGAGCACTGGGGAAAGGCAGGCAGAGAATTCCCTGCTAGCACCTTCTCTGTGCCTGGGAAGCACAAGTGTTCACATTGCTTCGCAGAATCGCTTTTGTGCAGAAAACAGTAACACTTGTTCAGAACGAAAGAAAGCACAGAGCCCCAGATTTTATGTTGTCCTGGAGAGCTTGCAGAGCACTGGGGAAAGGCAGGCAGAGAATTCCCTGCTAGCACCTTCTCTGTGCCTGGGAAGCACAAGTGTTCACATTGCTTCGCAGAATCGCTTTTGTGCAGAAAACAGTAACACTTGTTCAGAACGAAAGAAAGCACAGAGCCCCAGATTTTATGTTGTCCTGGAGAGCTTGCAGAGCACTGGGGAAAGGCAGGCAGAGAATTCCCTGCTAGCACCTTCTCTGTGCCTGGGAAGCACAAGTGTTCACATTGCTTCGCAGAATCGCTTTTGTGCAGAAAACAGTAACACTTGTTCAGAACGAAGGAAAGCACAGAGCCCCAGATTTTATGTTGTCCTGGAGAGCTTGCAGAGCACTGGGGAAAGGCAGGCAGAGAATTCCCTGCTAGCACCTTCTCTGTGCCTGGGAAGCACAAGTGTTCACATTGCTTCGCAGAATCGCTTTTGTGCAGAAAACTGTAACACTTGTTCAGAACGAAAGAAAGCACAGAGCCCCAGATTTTATGTTGTCCTGGAGAGCTTGCAGAGCACTGGGGAAAGGCAGGCAGAGAATTCCCTGCTAGCACCTTCTCTGTGCCTGGGAAGCACAAGTGTTCACATTGCTTCGCAGAATCGCTTTTGTGCAGAAAACAGTAACACTTGTTCAGAACGAAGGAAAGCACAGAGCACCAGATTTTATGTTGTCCTGGAGAGCTTGCAGAGCACTGGGGAAAGGCAGGCAGAGAATTCCCTGCTAGCACCTTCTCTGTGCCTGGGAAGCAGAAGTGTTCACATTGCTTCGCAGAATCGCTTTTGTGCAGAAAACAGTAACACTTGTTCAGAACGAAAGAAAGCACAGAGCCCCAGATTTGCTGTTGTCCTGGAGAGCTTGCAGAGCACTGGGGAAAGGCAGGCAGAGAATTCCCTGCTAGCACCTTCTCTGTGCCTGGGAAGCACAAGTGTTCACATTGCTTCGCAGAATCGCTTTTGTGCAGAAAACAGTAACACTTGTTCAGAACGAAAGAAAGCACAGAGCCCCAGATTTTATGTTGTCCTGGAGAGCTTGCAGAGCACTGGGGAAAGGCAGGCAGAGAATTCCCTGCTAGCACCTTCTCTGTGCCTGTTCACATTGCTTCGCAGAATCGCTTTTGTGCAGAAAACAGTAACACTTGTTCAGACGAAAGAAAGCACAGAGCCCCAGATTTTCTGTTGTCCTGGAGAGCTTGCAGAGCACTGGGGAAAGGCAGGCAGAGAATTCCCTGCTAGCACCTTCTCTGTGCCTGGGAAGCAGAAGTGTTCACATTGCTTCGCAGAATCGCTTTTGTGCAGACAACACTAACACTTTTTCAGAACAAAAGAAAGCACAGAGCCCCAGATTTTATGTTGTCCTGGAGAGCTTGCAGAGCACTTGGGAAAAGCAGGCAGAGAATTCCCTGCTAGCACCTTCTCTGTGCCTGGGAAACAGAAGTGTTCACATTGCTTCGCAGAATCGCTTTTGTGCAGAAAACAGTAACAGTTGTTCAGAACGAAAGAAAGCACAGAGCCCCAGATTTTATGTTGTCCTGGACAGCTTGCAGAGCACTGGGGAAAAGCAGGCAGAGAATTCCCTGCTAGCACCTTCTCTGTGCCTGGGAAGCAGAAGTGTTCACATTGCTTCGCAGAATCGCTTTTGTGCAGAAAACAGTAGCACTTGTTCAGAACGAAAGAAAGCACAGAGCCCCAGATTCTATGTTGTCCTGGAGAGCTTGCAGAGCACTGGGGAAAAGCAGGCAGAGAATTCCCTGCTAGCACCTTCTCTGTGCCTGGGAAACAGAAGTGTTCACATTGCTTCGCAGAATCGCTTTTGTGCAGAAAACAGTAGCACTTGTTCAGAACGAAAGAAAGCGCAGAGCCCCAGATTTTATGTTGTCCTGGAGAGCTTGCAGAGCACTGGGGAAAGGCAGGCAGAGAATTCCCTGCTAGCACCTTCTCTGTGCCTGTTCACATTGCTTCGCAGAATCGCTTTTGTGCAGAAAACAGTAACACTTGTTCAGAACGAAAGAAAGCACAGAGCCCCAGATTTTATGTTGTCCTGGAGAGCTTGCAGAGCACTGGGGAAAAGCAGGCAGAGAATTCCCTGCTAGCACCTTCTCTGTGCCTGGGAAGCAGAAGTGTTCACATTGCTTCGCAGAATCGCTTTTGTGCAGAAAACAGTAACACTTGTTCAGAACGAAAGAAAGCACAGAGCCCCAGATTTTATGTTGTCCTGGAGAGCTTGCAGAGCACTGGGGAAAGGCAGGCAGAGAATTCCCTGCTAGCACCTTCTCTGTGCCTGGGAAGCACAAGTGTTCACATTGCTTCGCAGAATCGCTTTTGTGCAGAAAACTGTAACACTTGTTCAGAACGAAAGAAAGCACAGAGCCCCAGATTTTATGTTGTCCTGGAGAGCTTGCAGAGCACTGGGGAAAGGCAGGCAGAGAATTCCCTGCTAGCACCTTCTCTGTGCCTGGGAAGCACAAGTGTTCACCTTGCTTCGCAGAATCGCTTTTGTGCAGAAAACAGTAACACTTGTTCAGAACGAAAGAAAGCACAGAGCCCCAGATTTTATGTTGTCCTGGAGAGCTTGCAGAGCACTGGGGAAAGGCAGGCAGAGAATTCCCTGCTAGCACCTTCTCTGTGCCTGGGAAGCACAAGTGTTCACATTGCTTCGCAGAATCGCTTTTGTGCAGAAAACAGTAACACTTGTTCAGAACGAAAGAAAGCACAGAGCCCCAGATTTTATGTTGTCCTGGAGAGCTTGCAGAGCACTGGGGAAAGGCAGGCAGAGAATTCCCTGCTAGCACCTTCTCTGTGCCTGGGAAGCAGAAGTGTTCACATTGCTTCGCAGAATCGCTTTTGTGCAGAAAACAGTAACACTTGTTCAGAACGAAAGAAAGCACAGAGCCCCAGATTTTATGTTGTCCTGGAGAGCTTGCAGAGCACTGGGGAAAGGCAGGCAGAGAATTCCCTGCTAGCACCTTCTCTGTGCCTGGGAAGCACAAGTGTTCACATTGCTTCGCAGAATCGCTTTTGTGCAGAAAACAGTAACACTTGTTCAGAACGAAAGAAAGCACAGAGCCCCAGATTTTATGTTGTCCTGGAGAGCTTGCAGAGCACTGGGGAAAGGCAGGCAGAGAATTCCCTGCTAGCACCTTCTCTGTGCCTGGGAAGCACAAGTGTTCACATTGCTTCGCAGAATCGCTTTTGTGCAGAAAACAGTAACACTTGTTCAGAACGAAAGAAAGCACAGAGCCCCAGATTTTATGTTGTCCTGGAGAGCTTGCAGAGCACTGGGGAAAGGCAGGCAGAGAATTCCCTGCTAGCACCTTCTCTGTGCCTGGGAAGCACAAGTGTTCACATTGCTTCGCAGAATCGCTTTTGTGCAGAAAACAGTAACACTTGTTCAGAACGAAAGAAAGCACAGAGCCCCAGATTTTATGTTGTCCTGGAGAGCTTGCAGAGCACTGGGGAAAGGCAGGCAGAGAATTCCCTGCTAGCGCCTTCTCTGTGCCTGGGAAGCACAAGTGTTCACATTGCTTCGCAGAATCGCTTTTGTGCAGAAAACAGTAACACTTGTTCAGAACGAAAGAAAGCACAGAGCCCCAGATTTTATGTTGTCCTGGAGAGCTTGCAGAGCACTGGGGAAAGGCAGGCAGAGAATTCCCTGCTAGCACCTTCTCTGTGCCTGGGAAGCACAAGTGTTCACATTGCTTCGCAGAATCGCTTTTGTGCAGAAAACAGTAACACTTGTTCAGAACGAAAGAAAGCACAGAGCCCCAGATTTTATGTTGTCCTGGAGAGCTTGCAGAGCACTGGGGAAAGGCAGGCAGAGAATTCCCTGCTAGCACCTTCTCTGTGCCTGGGAAGCACAAGTGTTCACATTGCTTCGCAGAATCGCTTTTGTGCAGAAAACAGTAACACTTGTTCAGAACGAAGGAAAGCACAGAGCCCCAGATTTTATGTTGTCCTGGAGAGCTTGCAGAGCACTGGGGAAAGGCAGGCAGAGAATTTCCTGCTAGCACCTTCTCTGTGCCTGGGAAGCAGAAGTGTTCACATTGCTTCGCAGAATCGCTTTTGTGCAGAAAACAGTAACACTTGTTCAGAACGAAGGAAAGCACAGAGCCCCAGATTTTATGTTGTCCTGGAGAGCTTGCAGAGCACTGGGGAAAGGCAGGCAGAGAATTCCCTGCTAGCACCTTCTCTGTGCCTGGGAAGCACAAGTGTTCACATTGCTTCGCAGAATCGCTTTTGTGCAGAAAACTGTAACACTTGTTCAGAACGAAAGAAAGCACAGAGCCCCAGATTTTATGTTGTCCTGGAGAGCTTGCAGAGCACTGGGGAAAGGCAGGCAGAGAATTCCCTGCTAGCACCTTCTCTGTGCCTGGGAAGCACAAGTGTTCACATTGCTTCGCAGAATCGCTTTTGTGCAGAAAACAGTAACACTTGTTCAGAACGAAAGAAAGCACAGAGCCCCAGATTTTATGTTGTCCTGGAGAGCTTGCAGAGCACTGGGGAAAGGCAGGCAGAGAATTCCCTGCTAGCACCTTCTCTGTGCCTGGGAAGCACAAGTGTTCACATTGCTTCGCAGAATCGCTTTTGTGCAGAAAACAGTAACACTTGTTCAGAACGAAGGAAAGCACAGAGCCCCAGATTTTATGTTGTCCTGGAGAGCTTGCAGAGCACTGGGGAAAGGCAGGCAGAGAATTCCCTGCTAGCACCTTCTCTGTGCCTGGGAAGCACAAGTGTTCACATTGCTTCGCAGAATCGCTTTTGTGCAGAAAACTGTAACACTTGTTCAGAACGAAAGAAAGCACAGAGCCCCAGATTTTATGTTGTCCTGGAGAGCTTGCAGAGCACTGGGGAAAGGCAGGCAGAGAATTCCCTGCTAGCACCTTCTCTGTGCCTGGGAAGCACAAGTGTTCACATTGCTTCGCAGAATCGCTTTTGTGCAGAAAACAGTAACACTTGTTCAGAACGAAAGAAAGCACAGAGCCCCAGATTTTATGTTGTCCTGGAGAGCTTGCAGAGCACTGGGGAAAGGCAGGCAGAGAATTCCCTGCTAGCACCTTCTCTGTGCCTGGGAAGCACAAGTGTTCACATTGCTTCGCAGAATCGCTTTTGTGCAGAAAACAGTAACACTTGTTCAGAACGAAGGAAAGCACAGAGCCCCAGATTTTATGTTGTCCTGGAGAGCTTGCAGAGCACTGGGGAAAGGCAGGCAGAGAATTCCCTGCTAGCACCTTCTCTGTGCCTGGGAAGCACAAGTGTTCACATTGCTTCGCAGAATCGCTTTTGTGCAGAAAACTGTAACACTTGTTCAGAACGAAAGAAAGCACAGAGCCCCAGATTTTATGTTGTCCTGGAGAGCTTGCAGAGCACTGGGGAAAGGCAGGCAGAGAATTCCCTGCTAGCACCTTCTCTGTGCCTGGGAAGCACAAGTGTTCACATTGCTTCGCAGAATCGCTTTTGTGCAGAAAACAGTAACACTTGTTCAGAACGAAAGAAAGCACAGAGCCCCAGATTTGCTGTTGTCCTGGAGAGCTTGCAGAGCACTGGGGAAAGGCAGGCAGAGAATTCCCTGCTAGCACCTTCTCTGTGCCTGGGAAGCACAAGTGTTCACATTGCTTCGCAGAATCGCTTTTGTGCAGAAAACAGTAACACTTGTTCAGAACGAAAGAAAGCACAGAGCCCCAGATTTTATGTTGTCCTGGACAGCTTGCAGAGCACTGGGGAAAAGCAGGCAGAGAATTCCCTGCTAGCACCTTCTCTGTGCCTGGGAAGCAGAAGTGTTCACATTGCTTGGCAGAATCGCTTTTGTGCAGAAAACAGTAAGACTTGTTCAGAACGAAAGAAAGCACAGAGCCCCAGATTCTACGTTGTCCTGGAGAGCTTGCAGAGCACTGGGGAAAAGCAGGCAGAGAATTCCCTGCTAGCACCTTCTCTGTGCCTGGGAAACAGAAGTGTTCACATTGCTTCGCAGAATCGCTTTTGTGCAGAAAACAGTAGCACTTGTTCAGAACGAAAGAAAGCGCAGAGCCCCAGATTTTATGTTGTCCTGGAGAGCTTGCAGAGCACTGGGGAAAGGCAGGCAGAGAATTCCCTGCTAGCACCTTCTCTGTGCCTGTTCACATTGCTTCGCAGAATCGCTTTTGTGCAGAAAACAGTAACACTTGTTCAGAACGAAAGAAAGCACAGAGCCCCAGATTTTATGTTGTCCTGGAGAGCTTGCAGAGCACTGGGGAAAGGCAGGCAGAGAATTCCCTGCTAGCACCTTCTCTGTGCCTGTTCACATTGCTTCGCAGAATCGCTTTTGTGCAGAAAACAGTAACACTTGTTCAGACGAAAGAAAGCACAGAGCCCCAGATTTTATGTTGTCCTGGAGAGCTTGCAGAGCACTGGGGAAAGGCAGGCAGAGAATTCCCTGCTAGCACCTTCTCTGTGCCTGGGAAGCAGAAGTGTTCACATTGCTTCGCAGAATCACTTTTGTGCAGAAAACAGTAGCACTTGTTCAGAACGAAAGAAAGCACAGAGCCCCAGATTTTATGTTGTCCTGGAGAGCTTGCAGAGCACTGGGGAAAGGCAGGCAGAGAATTCCCTGCTAGCACCTTCTCTGTGCCTGTTCACATTGCTTCGCAGAATCGCTTTTGTGCAGAAAACAGTAACAGTTGTTCAGAACGAAAGAAAGCACAGAGCCCCAGATTTTATGTTGTCCTGGAGAGCTTGCAGAGCACTGGGGAAAGGCAGGCAGAGAATTCCCTGCTAGCACCTTCTCTGTGCCTGGGAAGCACAAGTGTTCACATTGCTTCGCAGAATCGCTTTTGTGCAGAAAACAGTAACACTTGTTCAGAACGAAAGAAAGCACAGAGCCCCAGATTTTATGTTGTCCTGGAGAGCTTGCAGAGCACTGGGGAAAGGCAGGCAGAGAATTCCCTGCTAGCACCTTCTCTGTGCCTGTTCACATTGCTTCGCAGAATCGCTTTTGTGCAGAAAACAGTAACACTTGTTCAGACGAAAGAAAGCACAGAGCCCCAGATTTTATGTTGTCCTGGAGAGCTTGCAGAGCATTGGAGAAAAGCAGGCAGAGAATTCCCTGCTAGCACCTTCTCTGTGCCTGGGAAGCAGAAGTGTTCACATTGCTTCGCAGAACCGCTTTTGTGCAGAAAACAGTAACACTTGTTCAGAACGAAAGAAAGCACAGAGCCCCAGATTTTATGTTGTCCTGGAGAGCTTGCAGAGCACTGGGGAAAGGCAGGCAGAGAATTCCCTGCTAGCACCTTCTCTGTGCCTGTTCACATTACTTCGCAGAATCGCTTTTGTGCAGAAAACAGTAACACTTGTTCAGACGAAAGAAAGCACAGAGCCCCAGATTTTATGTTGTCCTGGAGAGCTTGCAGAGCACTGGGGAAAAGCAGGCAGAGAGTTCCCTGCTAGCACCTTCTCTGTGCCTGGGAAACAGAAGTGTTCACATTGCTTCGCAGAATCGCTTTTGTGCAGAAAACAGTAACACTTGTTCAGACGAAAGAAAGCACAGAGCCCCAGATTTTATGTTGTCCTGGAGAGCTTGCAGAGCACTGGGGAAAGGCAGGCAGAGAATTCCCTGCTAGCACCTTCTCTGTGCCTGGGAAGCAGAAGTGTTCACATTGCTTCGCAGAATCGCTTTTGTGCAGAAAACACTAAAACTTTTTCAGAACAAAAGAAAGCACAGAGCCCCAGATTTTATGTTGTCCTGGAGAGCTTGCAGAGCACTGGGGAAAAGCAGGCAGAGAATTCCCTGCTAGCACCTTCTCTGTGCCTGGGAAGCAGAAGTGTTCACATTGCTTGGCAGAATCGCTTTTGTGCAGAAAACAGTAACACTTGTTCAGAACGAAAGAAAGCACAGAGCCCCAGATTTTATGTTGTCCTGGAGAGCTTGCAGAGCACTGGGGAAAAGCAGGCAGAGAATTCCCTGCTAGCACCTTCTCTGTGCCTGGGAAGCAGAAGTGTTCACATTGCTTGGCAGAATCGCTTTTGTGCAGAAAACAGTAACACTTGTTCAGAACGAAAGAAAGCACAGAGCCCCAGATTTTATGTTGTCCTGGAGAGCTTGCAGAGCACTTGGGAAAAGCAGGCAGAGAATTCCCTGCTAGCACCTTCTCTGTGCCTGGGAAACAGAAGTGTTCACATTGCTTCGCAGAATCGCTTTTGTGCAGAAAACAGTAACACTTGTTCAGAACGAAAGAAAGCACAGAGCCCCAGATTTTATGTTGTCCTGGAGAGCTTGCAGAGCACTGGGGAAAGGCAGGCAGAGAATTCCCTGCTAGCACCTTCTCTGTGCCTGTTCACATTGCTTCGCAGAATCGCTTTTGTGCAGAAAACAGTAACACTTGTTCAGACGAAAGAAAGCACAGAGCCGCAGATTTTCTGTTGTCCTGGAGAGCTTGCAGAGCACTGGGGAAAGGCAGGCAGAGAATTCCCTGCTATCACCTTCTCTGTGCCTGGGAAGCAGAAGTCTTCACATTGCTTCGCAGAATTGCTTTTGTGCAGACAACACTAACACTTTTTCAGAACAAAAGAAAGCACAGAGCCCCAGATTTTATGTTGTCCTGGAGAGCTTGCAGAGCACTGGGGAAAAGGAGGCAGAGAATTCCCTGCTAGCACCTTCTCTGTGCCTGGGAAGCAGAAGTGTTCACATTGCTTCGCAGAATCGCTTTTGTGCAGAAAACAGTAACACTTGTTCAGAACGAAAGAAAGCACAGAGCCCCAGATTTTATGTTGTCCTGGAGAGCTTGCAGAGCACTGGGGAAAGGCAGGCAGAGAATTCCCTGCTAGCACCTTCTCTGTGCCTGGGAAGCACAAGTGTTCACATTGCTTCGCAGAATCGCTTTTGTGCAGAAAACAGTAACACTTGTTCAGAACGAAAGAAAGCACAGAGCCCCAGATTTTATGTTGTCCTGGAGAGCTTGCAGAGCACTGGGGAAAGGCAGGCAGAGAATTCCCTGCTAGCACCTTCTCTGTGCCTGGGAAGCACAAGTGTTCACATTGCTTCGCAGAATCGCTTTTGTGCAGAAAACAGTAACACTTGTTCAGAACGAAAGAAAGCACAGAGCCCCAGATTTTATGTTGTCCTGGAGAGCTTGCAGAGCACTGGGGAAAGGCAGGCAGAGAATTCCCTGCTAGCGCCTTCTCTGTGCCTGGGAAGCACAAGTGTTCACATTGCTTCGCAGAATCGCTTTTGTGCAGAAAACAGTAACACTTGTTCAGAACGAAAGAAAGCACAGAGCCCCAGATTTTATGTTGTCCTGGAGAGCTTGCAGAGCACTGGGGAAAGGCAGGCAGAGAATTCCCTGCTAGCACCTTCTCTGTGCCTGGGAAGCACAAGTGTTCACATTGCTTCGCAGAATCGCTTTTGTGCAGAAAACAGTAACACTTGTTCAGAACGAAAGAAAGCACAGAGCCCCAGATTTTATGTTGTCCTGGAGAGCTTGCAGAGCACTGGGGAAAGGCAGGCAGAGAATTCCCTGCTAGCACCTTCTCTGTGCCTGGGAAGCACAAGTGTTCACATTGCTTCGCAGAATCGCTTTTGTGCAGAAAACAGTAACACTTGTTCAGAACGAAGGAAAGCACAGAGCCCCAGATTTTATGTTGTCCTGGAGAGCTTGCAGAGCACTGGGGAAAGGCAGGCAGAGAATTTCCTGCTAGCACCTTCTCTGTGCCTGGGAAGCAGAAGTGTTCACATTGCTTCGCAGAATCGCTTTTGTGCAGAAAACAGTAACACTTGTTCAGAACGAAGGAAAGCACAGAGCCCCAGATTTTATGTTGTCCTGGAGAGCTTGCAGAGCACTGGGGAAAGGCAGGCAGAGAATTCCCTGCTAGCACCTTCTCTGTGCCTGGGAAGCACAAGTGTTCACATTGCTTCGCAGAATCGCTTTTGTGCAGAAAACAGTAACACTTGTTCAGAACGAAAGAAAGCACAGAGCCCCAGATTTTATGTTGTCCTGGAGAGCTTGCAGAGCACTGGGGAAAGGCAGGCAGAGAATTCCCTGCTAGCACCTTCTCTGTGCCTGGGAAGCACAAGTGTTCACATTGCTTCGCAGAATCGCTTTTGTGCAGAAAACAGTAACACTTGTTCAGAACGAAAGAAAGCACAGAGCCCCAGATTTTATGTTGTCCTGGAGAGCTTGCAGAGCACTGGGGAAAGGCAGGCAGAGAATTCCCTGCTAGCGCCTTCTCTGTGCCTGGGAAGCACAAGTGTTCACATTGCTTCGCAGAATCGCTTTTGTGCAGAAAACAGTAACACTTGTTCAGAACGAAAGAAAGCACAGAGCCCCAGATTTTATGTTGTCCTGGAGAGCTTGCAGAGCACTGGGGAAAGGCAGGCAGAGAATTCCCTGCTAGCACCTTCTCTGTGCCTGGGAAGCACAAGTGTTCACATTGCTTCGCAGAATCGCTTTTGTGCAGAAAACAGTAACACTTGTTCAGAACGAAAGAAAGCACAGAGCCCCAGATTTTATGTTGTCCTGGAGAGCTTGCAGAGCACTGGGGAAAGGCAGGCAGAGAATTCCCTGCTAGCACCTTCTCTGTGCCTGGGAAGCACAAGTGTTCACATTGCTTCGCAGAATCGCTTTTGTGCAGAAAACAGTAACACTTGTTCAGAACGAAGGAAAGCACAGAGCCCCAGATTTTATGTTGTCCTGGAGAGCTTGCAGAGCACTGGGGAAAGGCAGGCAGAGAATTTCCTGCTAGCACCTTCTCTGTGCCTGGGAAGCAGAAGTGTTCACATTGCTTCGCAGAATCGCTTTTGTGCAGAAAACAGTAACACTTGTTCAGAACGAAGGAAAGCACAGAGCCCCAGATTTTATGTTGTCCTGGAGAGCTTGCAGAGCACTGGGGAAAGGCAGGCAGAGAATTCCCTGCTAGCACCTTCTCTGTGCCTGGGAAGCACAAGTGTTCACATTGCTTCGCAGAATCGCTTTTGTGCAGAAAACTGTAACACTTGTTCAGAACGAAAGAAAGCACAGAGCCCCAGATTTTATGTTGTCCTGGAGAGCTTGCAGAGCACTGGGGAAAAGCAGGCAGAGAATTCCCTGCTAGCACCTTCTCTGTGCCTGGGAAGCAGAAGTGTTCACATTGCTTCGCAGAATCGCTTTTGTGCAGAAAACAGTAACACTTGTTCAGAACGAAAGAAAGCACAGAGCCCCAGATTTTATGTTGTCCTGGAGAGCTTGCAGAGCACTGGGGAAAGGCAGGCAGAGAATTCCCTGCTAGCACCTTCTCTGTGCCTGGGAAGCACAAGTGTTCACATTGCTTCGCAGAATCGCTTTTGTGCAGAAAACAGTAACACTTGTTCAGAACGAAGGAAAGCACAGAGCCCCAGATTTTATGTTGTCCTGGAGAGCTTGCAGAGCACTGGGGAAAGGCAGGCAGAGAATTCCCTGCTAGCACCTTCTCTGTGCCTGGGAAGCACAAGTGTTCACATTGCTTCGCAGAATCGCTTTTGTGCAGAAAACTGTAACACTTGTTCAGAACGAAAGAAAGCACAGAGCCCCAGATTTTATGTTGTCCTGGAGAGCTTGCAGAGCACTGGGGAAAGGCAGGCAGAGAATTCCCTGCTAGCACCTTCTCTGTGCCTGGGAAGCACAAGTGTTCACATTGCTTCGCAGAATCGCTTTTGTGCAGAAAACAGTAACACTTGTTCAGAACGAAAGAAAGCACAGAGCCCCAGATTTTATGTTGTCCTGGAGAGCTTGCAGAGCACTGGGGAAAGGCAGGCAGAGAATTCCCTGCTAGCACCTTCTCTGTGCCTGGGAAGCACAAGTGTTCACATTGCTTCGCAGAATCGCTTTTGTGCAGAAAACAGTAACACTTGTTCAGAACGAAGGAAAGCACAGAGCCCCAGATTTTATGTTGTCCTGGAGAGCTTGCAGAGCACTGGGGAAAGGCAGGCAGAGAATTCCCTGCTAGCACCTTCTCTGTGCCTGGGAAGCACAAGTGTTCACATTGCTTCGCAGAATCGCTTTTGTGCAGAAAACTGTAACACTTGTTCAGAACGAAAGAAAGCACAGAGCCCCAGATTTTATGTTGTCCTGGAGAGCTTGCAGAGCACTGGGGAAAGGCAGGCAGAGAATTCCCTGCTAGCACCTTCTCTGTGCCTGGGAAGCACAAGTGTTCACATTGCTTCGCAGAATCGCTTTTGTGCAGAAAACAGTAACACTTGTTCAGAACGAAAGAAAGCACAGAGCCCCAGATTTTATGTTGTCCTGGAGAGCTTGCAGAGCACTGGGGAAAGGCAGGCAGAGAATTCCCTGCTAGCACCTTCTCTGTGCCTGGGAAGCACAAGTGTTCACATTGCTTCGCAGAATCGCTTTTGTGCAGAAAACAGTAACACTTGTTCAGAACGAAAGAAAGCACAGAGCCCCAGATTTGCTGTTGTCCTGGAGAGCTTGCAGAGCACTGGGGAAAGGCAGGCAGAGAATTCCCTGCTAGCACCTTCTCTGTGCCTGGGAAGCACAAGTGTTCACATTGCTTCGCAGAATCGCTTTTGTGCAGAAAACAGTAACACTTGTTCAGAACGAAAGAAAGCACAGAGCCCCAGATTTTATGTTGTCCTGGACAGCTTGCAGAGCACTGGGGAAAAGCAGGCAGAGAATTCCCTGCTAGCACCTTCTCTGTGCCTGGGAAGCAGAAGTGTTCACATTGCTTGGCAGAATCGCTTTTGTGCAGAAAACAGTAAGACTTGTTCAGAACGAAAGAAAGCACAGAGCCCCAGATTCTACGTTGTCCTGGAGAGCTTGCAGAGCACTGGGGAAAAGCAGGCAGAGAATTCCCTGCTAGCACCTTCTCTGTGCCTGGGAAACAGAAGTGTTCACATTGCTTCGCAGAATCGCTTTTGTGCAGAAAACAGTAGCACTTGTTCAGAACGAAAGAAAGCGCAGAGCCCCAGATTTTATGTTGTCCTGGAGAGCTTGCAGAGCACTGGGGAAAGGCAGGCAGAGAATTCCCTGCTAGCACCTTCTCTGTGCCTGTTCACATTGCTTCGCAGAATCGCTTTTGTGCAGAAAACAGTAACACTTGTTCAGAACGAAAGAAAGCACAGAGCCCCAGATTTTATGTTGTCCTGGAGAGCTTGCAGAGCACTGGGGAAAGGCAGGCAGAGAATTCCCTGCTAGCACCTTCTCTGTGCCTGTTCACATTGCTTCGCAGAATCGCTTTTGTGCAGAAAACAGTAACACTTGTTCAGACGAAAGAAAGCACAGAGCCCCAGATTTTATGTTGTCCTGGAGAGCTTGCAGAGCACTGGGGAAAGGCAGGCAGAGAATTCCCTGCTAGCACCTTCTCTGTGCCTGGGAAGCAGAAGTGTTCACATTGCTTCGCAGAATCACTTTTGTGCAGAAAACAGTAGCACTTGTTCAGAACGAAAGAAAGCACAGAGCCCCAGATTTTATGTTGTCCTGGAGAGCTTGCAGAGCACTGGGGAAAGTCAGGCAGAGAATTCCCTGCTAGCACCTTCTCTGTGCCTGTTCACATTGCTTCGCAGAATCGCTTTTGTGCAGAAAACAGTAACAGTTGTTCAGAACGAAAGAAAGCACAGAGCCCCAGATTTTATGTTGTCCTGGAGAGCTTGCAGAGCACTGGGGAAAGGCAGGCAGAGAATTCCCTGCTAGCACCTTCTCTGTGCCTGGGAAGCACAAGTGTTCACATTGCTTCGCAGAATCGCTTTTGTGCAGAAAACAGTAACACTTGTTCAGAACGAAAGAAAGCACAGAGCCCCAGATTTTATGTTGTCCTGGAGAGCTTGCAGAGCACTGGGGAAAGGCAGGCAGAGAATTCCCTGCTAGCACCTTCTCTGTGCCTGTTCACATTGCTTCGCAGAATCGCTTTTGTGCAGAAAACAGTAACACTTGTTCAGACGAAAGAAAGCACAGAGCCCCAGATTTTATGTTGTCCTGGAGAGCTTGCAGAGCATTGGAGAAAAGCAGGCAGAGAATTCCCTGCTAGCACCTTCTCTGTGCCTGGGAAGCAGAAGTGTTCACATTGCTTCGCAGAACCGCTTTTGTGCAGAAAACAGTAACACTTGTTCAGAACGAAAGAAAGCACAGAGCCCCAGATTTTATGTTGTCCTGGAGAGCTTGCAGAGCACTGGGGAAAGGCAGGCAGAGAATTCCCTGCTAGCACCTTCTCTGTGCCTGTTCACATTACTTCGCAGAATCGCTTTTGTGCAGAAAACAGTAACACTTGTTCAGACGAAAGAAAGCACAGAGCCCCAGATTTTATGTTGTCCTGGAGAGCTTGCAGAGCACTGGGGAAAAGCAGGCAGAGAGTTCCCTGCTAGCACCTTCTCTGTGCCTGGGAAACAGAAGTGTTCACATTGCTTCGCAGAATCGCTTTTGTGCAGAAAACAGTAACACTTGTTCAGACGAAAGAAAGCACAGAGCCCCAGATTTTATGTTGTCCTGGAGAGCTTGCAGAGCACTGGGGAAAGGCAGGCAGAGAATTCCCTGCTAGCACCTTCTCTGTGCCTGGGAAGCAGAAGTGTTCACATTGCTTCGCAGAATCGCTTTTGTGCAGAAAACACTAAAACTTTTTCAGAACAAAAGAAAGCACAGAGCCCCAGATTTTATGTTGTCCTGGAGAGCTTGCAGAGCACTGGGGAAAAGCAGGCAGAGAATTCCCTGCTAGCACCTTCTCTGTGCCTGGGAAGCAGAAGTGTTCACATTGCTTGGCAGAATCGCTTTTGTGCAGAAAACAGTAACACTTGTTCAGAACGAAAGAAAGCACAGAGCCCCAGATTTTATGTTGTCCTGGAGAGCTTGCAGAGCACTGGGGAAAAGCAGGCAGAGAATTCCCTGCTAGCACCTTCTCTGTGCCTGGGAAGCAGAAGTGTTCACATTGCTTGGCAGAATCGCTTTTGTGCAGAAAACAGTAACACTTGTTCAGAACGAAAGAAAGCACAGAGCCCCAGATTTTATGTTGTCCTGGAGAGCTTGCAGAGCACTTGGGAAAAGCAGGCAGAGAATTCCCTGCTAGCACCTTCTCTGTGCCTGGGAAACAGAAGTGTTCACATTGCTTCGCAGAATCGCTTTTGTGCAGAAAACAGTAACACTTGTTCAGAACGAAAGAAAGCACAGAGCCCCAGATTTTATGTTGTCCTGGAGAGCTTGCAGAGCACTGGGGAAAGGCAGGCAGAGAATTCCCTGCTAGCACCTTCTCTGTGCCTGTTCACATTGCTTCGCAGAATCGCTTTTGTGCAGAAAACAGTAACACTTGTTCAGACGAAAGAAAGCACAGAGCCGCAGATTTTCTGTTGTCCTGGAGAGCTTGCAGAGCACTGGGGAAAGGCAGGCAGAGAATTCCCTGCTATCACCTTCTCTGTGCCTGGGAAGCAGAAGTCTTCACATTGCTTCGCAGAATTGCTTTTGTGCAGACAACACTAACACTTTTTCAGAACAAAAGAAAGCACAGAGCCCCAGATTTTATGTTGTCCTGGAGAGCTTGCAGAGCACTGGGGAAAAGGAGGCAGAGAATTCCCTGCTAGCACCTTCTCTGTGCCTGGGAAGCAGAAGTGTTCACATTGCTTCGCAGAATCGCTTTTGTGCAGAAAACAGTAACACTTGTTCAGAACGAAAGAAAGCACAGAGCCCCAGATTTTATGTTGTCCTGGAGAGCTTGCAGAGCACTGGGGAAAGGCAGGCAGAGAATTCCCTGCTAGCACCTTCTCTGTGCCTGTTCACATTGCTTCGCAGAATCGCTTTTGTGCAGAAAACAGTAACACTTGTTCAGACGAAAGAAAGCACAGAGCCCCAGATTTTATGTTGTCCTGGAGAGCTTGCAGAGCACTGGGGAAAGGCAGGCAGAGAATTCCCTGCTAGCACCTTCTCTGTGCCTGGGAAGCAGAAGTGTTCACATTGCTTCGCAGAATCACTTTTGTGCAGAAAACAGTAACACTTGTTCAGAACGAAAGAAAGCACAGAGCCCTAGATTTTATGTTGTCCTGGAGAGCTTGCAGAGCACTGGGGAAAAGCAGGCAGAGAATTCCCTGCTAGCACCTTCTCTGTGCCTGGGAAGCACAAGTGTTCACATTGCTTCGCAGTATCGCTTTTGTGCAGAAAACAGTAGCACTTGTTCAGAACGAAAGAAAGCACAGAGCCCCAGATTTTATGTTGTCCTGGAGAGCTTGCAGAGCACTGGGGAAAGGCAGGCAGAGAATTCCCTGCTAGCACCTTCTCTGTGCCTGTTCACATTGCTTCGCAGAATCGCTTTTGTGCAGAAAACAGTAACAGTTGTTCAGAACGAAAGAAAGCACAGAGCCCCAGATTTTATGTTGTCCTGGAGAGCTTGCAGAGCACTGGGGAAAGGCAGGCAGAGAATTCCCTGCTAGCACCTTCTCTGTGCCTGTTCACATTGTTTCGCTGAATCGCTTTTGTGCAGAAAACAGTAACACTTGTTCAGACGAAAGAAAGCACAGAGCCCCAGATTCTATGTTGTCCTGGAGAGCTTGCAGAGCACTGGGGAAAGGCAGGCAGAGAATTCCCTGCTAGCACCTTCTCTGTGCCTGGGAAGCAGAAGTCTTCACATTGCTTCGCAGAATCGCTTTTGTGCAGAAAACAGTAACACTTGTTCAGAACGAAGGAAAGCACAGAGCCCCAGATTTTATGTTGTCCTGGAGAGCTTGCAGAGCACTGGGGAAAGGCAGGCAGAGAATTCCCTGCTAGCACCTTCTCTGTGCCTGGGAAGCACAAGTGTTCACATTGCTTCGCAGAATCGCTTTTGTGCAGAAAACTGTAACACTTGTTCAGAACGAAAGAAAGCACAGAGCCCCAGATTTTATGTTGTCCTGGAGAGCTTGCAGAGCACTGGGGAAAGGCAGGCAGAGAATTCCCTGCTAGCACCTTCTCTGTGCCTGGGAAGCACAAGTGTTCATCTTGCTTCGCAGAATCGCTTTTGTGCAGAAAACAGTAACACTTGTTCAGAACGAAAGAAAGCACAGAGCCCCAGATTTTATGTTGTCCTGGAGAGCTTGCAGAGCACTGGGGAAAGGCAGGCAGAGAATTCCCTGCTAGCACCTTCTCTGTGCCTGGGAAGCACAAGTGTTCACATTGCTTCGCAGAATCGCTTTTGTGCAGAAAACAGTAACACTTGTTCAGAACGAAGGAAAGCACAGAGCCCCAGATTTTATGTTGTCCTGGAGAGCTTGCAGAGCACTGGGGAAAGGCAGGCAGAGAATTCCCTGCTAGCACCTTCTCTGTGCCTGGGAAGCAGAAGTGTTCACATTGCTTCGCAGAATCGCTTTTGTGCAGAAAACAGTAACACTTGTTCAGAATGAAAGAAAGCACAGAGCCCCAGATTTTATGTTGTCCTGGAGAGCTTGCAGAGCACTGGGGAAAGGCAGGCAGAGAATTCCCTGCTAGCACCTTCTCTGTGCCTGGGAAGCACAAGTGTTCACATTGCTTCGCAGAATCGCTTTTGTGCAGAAAACAGTAACACTTGTTCAGAACGAAAGAAAGCACAGAGCCCCAGATTTTATGTTGTCCTGGAGAGCTTGCAGAGCACTGGGGAAAGGCAGGCAGAGAATTCCCTGCTAGCACCTTCTCTGTGCCTGGGAAGCACAAGTGTTCACATTGCTTCGCAGAATCGCTTTTGTGCAGAAAACAGTAACACTTGTTCAGAACGAAAGAAAGCACAGAGCCCCAGATTTTATGTTGTCCTGGAGAGCTTGCAGAGCACTGGGGAAAGGCAGGCAGAGAATTCCCTGCTAGCACCTTCTCTGTGCCTGGGAAGCACAAGTGTTCACATTGCTTCGCAGAATCGCTTTTGTGCAGAAAACAGTAACACTTGTTCAGAACGAAAGAAAGCACAGAGCCCCAGATTTTATGTTGTCCTGGAGAGCTTGCAGAGCACTGGGGAAAGGCAGGCAGAGAATTCCCTGCTAGCACCTTCTCTGTGCCTGGGAAGCACAAGTGTTCACATTGCTTCGCAGAATCGCTTTTGTGCAGAAAACAGTAACACTTGTTCAGAACGAAAGAAAGCACAGAGCCCCAGATTTTATGTTGTCCTGGAGAGCTTGCAGAGCACTGGGGAAAGGCAGGCAGAGAATTCCCTGCTAGCACCTTCTCTGTGCCTGGGAAGCACAAGTGTTCACATTGCTTCGCAGAATCGCTTTTGTGCAGAAAACAGTAACACTTGTTCAGAACGAAAGAAAGCACAGAGCCCCAGATTTTATGTTGTCCTGGAGAGCTTGCAGAGCACTGGGGAAAGGCAGGCAGAGAATTCCCTGCTAGCACCTTCTCTGTGCCTGGGAAGCACAAGTGTTCACATTGCTTCGCAGAATCGCTTTTGTGCAGAAAACAGTAACACTTGTTCAGAACGAAAGAAAGCACAGAGCCCCAGATTTTATGTTGTCCTGGAGAGCTTGCAGAGCACTGGGGAAAGGCAGGCAGAGAATTCCCTGCTAGCACCTTCTCTGTGCCTGGGAAGCACAAGTGTTCACATTGCTTCGCAGAATCGCTTTTGTGCAGAAAACAGTAACACTTGTTCAGAACGAAGGAAAGCACAGAGCCCCAGATTTTATGTTGTCCTGGAGAGCTTGCAGAGCACTGGGGAAAGGCAGGCAGAGAATTCCCTGCTAGCACCTTCTCTGTGCCTGGGAAGCACAAGTGTTCACATTGCTTCGCAGAATCGCTTTTGTGCAGAAAACAGTAACACTTGTTCAGAACGAAAGAAAGCACAGAGCCCCAGATTTTATGTTGTCCTGGAGAGCTTGCAGAGCACTGGGGAAAGGCAGGCAGAGAATTCCCTGCTAGCACCTTCTCTGTGCCTGGGAAGCACAAGTGTTCACATTGCTTCGCAGAATCGCTTTTGTGCAGAAAACAGTAACACTTGTTCAGAACGAAAGAAAGCACAGAGCCCCAGATTTTATGTTGTCCTGGAGAGCTTGCAGAGCACTGGGGAAAGGCAGGCAGAGAATTCCCTGCTAGCACCTTCTCTGTGCCTGTTCACATTGCTTCGCAGAATCGCTTTTGTGCAGAAAACAGTAACACTTGTTCAGACGAAAGAAAGCACAGAGCCCCAGATTTTATGTTGTCCTGGAGAGCTTGCAGAGCACTGGGGAAAAGCAGGCAGAGAATTCCCTGCTAGCACCTTCTCTGTGCCTGGGAAACAGAAGTGTTCACATTGCTTCGCAGAATCGCTTTTGTGCAGACAACACTAACACTTTTTCAGAACAAAAGAAAGCACAGAGCCCCAGATTTTATGTTGTCCTGGAGAGCTTGCAGAGCACTTGGGAAAAGCAGGCAGAGAATTCCCTGCTAGCACCTTCTCTGTGCCTGGGAAACAGAAGTGTTCACATTGCTTCGCAGAATCGCTTTTGTGCAGAAAACAGTAACAGTTGTTCAGAACGAAAGAAAGCACAGAGCCCCAGATTTTATGTTGTCCTGGACAGCTTGCAGAGCACTAGGGAAAAGCAGGCAGAGAATTCCCTGCTAGCACCTTCTCTGTGCCTGGGAAGCAGAAGTGTTCACATTGCTTGGCAGAATCGCTTTTGTGCAGAAAACAGTAAGACTTGTTCAGAACGAAAGAAAGCACAGAGCCCCAGATTCTATGTTGTCCTGGAGAGCTTGCAGAGCACTGGGGAAAAGCAGGCAGAGAATTCCCTGCTAGCACCTTCTCTGTGCCTGGGAAACAGAAGTGTTCACATTGCTTCGCAGAATCGCTTTTGTGCAGACAACAGTAGCACTTGTTCAGAACGAAAGAAAGCGCAGAGCCCCAGATTTTATGTTGTCCTGGAGAGCTTGCAGAGCACTGGGGAAAGGCAGGCAGAGAATTCCCTGCTAGCACCTTCTCTGTGCCTGTTCACATTGCTTCGCAGAATCGCTTTTGTGCAGAAAACAGTAACACTTGTTCAGAACGAAAGAAAGCACAGAGCCCCAGATTTTATGTTGTCCTGGAGAGCTTGCAGAGCACTGGGGAAAGGCAGGCAGAGAATTCCCTGCTAGCACCTTCTCTGTGCCTGGGAAGCAGAAGTGTTCACATTGCTTCGCAGAATCGCTTTTGTGCAGACAACAGTAACACTTGTTCAGAACGAAAGAAAGCACAGAGCCCCAGATTTTATGTTGTCCTGGAGAGCTTGCAGAGCACTGGGGAAAGGCAGGCAGAGAATTCCCTGCTAGCACCTTCTCTGTGCCTGGGAAGCACAAGTGTTCACATTGCTTCGCAGAATCGCTTTTGTGCAGAAAACTGTAACACTTGTTCAGAACGAAAGAAAGCACAGAGCCCCAGATTTTATGTTGTCCTGGAGAGCTTGCAGAGCACTGGGGAAAGGCAGGCAGAGAATTCCCTGCTAGCACCTTCTCTGTGCCTGGGAAGCACAAGTGTTCACCTTGCTTCGCAGAATCGCTTTTGTGCAGAAAACAGTAACACTTGTTCAGAACGAAAGAAAGCACAGAGCCCCAGATTTTATGTTGTCCTGGAGAGCTTGCAGAGCACTGGGGAAAGGCAGGCAGAGAATTCCCTGCTAGCACCTTCTCTGTGCCTGGGAAGCACAAGTGTTCACATTGCTTCGCAGAATCGCTTTTGTGCAGAAAACAGTAACACTTGTTCAGAACGAAAGAAAGCACAGAGCCCCAGATTTTATGTTGTCCTGGAGAGCTTGCAGAGCACTGGGGAAAGGCAGGCAGAGAATTCCCTGCTAGCACCTTCTCTGTGCCTGGGAAGCACAAGTGTTCACATTGCTTCGCAGAATCGCTTTTGTGCAGAAAACAGTAACACTTGTTCAGAACGAAAGAAAGCACAGAGCCCCAGATTTTATGTTGTCCTGGAGAGCTTGCAGAGCACTGGGGAAAGGCAGGCAGAGAATTCCCTGCTAGCACCTTCTCTGTGCCTGGGAAGCACAAGTGTTCACATTGCTTCGCAGAATCGCTTTTGTGCAGAAAACAGTAACACTTGTTCAGAACGAAAGAAAGCACAGAGCCCCAGATTTTATGTTGTCCTGGAGAGCTTGCAGAGCACTGGGGAAAGGCAGGCAGAGAATTCCCTGCTAGCACCTTCTCTGTGCCTGGGAAGCACAAGTGTTCACATTGCTTCGCAGAATCGCTTTTGTGCAGAAAACAGTAACACTTGTTCAGAACGAAAGAAAGCACAGAGCCCCAGATTTTATGTTGTCCTGGAGAGCTTGCAGAGCACTGGGGAAAGGCAGGCAGAGAATTCCCTGCTAGCACCTTCTCTGTGCCTGGGAAGCACAAGTGTTCACATTGCTTCGCAGAATCGCTTTTGTGCAGAAAACAGTAACACTTGTTCAGAACGAAAGAAAGCACAGAGCCCCAGATTTTATGTTGTCCTGGAGAGCTTGCAGAGCACTGGGGAAAGGCAGGCAGAGAATTCCCTGCTAGCACCTTCTCTGTGCCTGGGAAGCACAAGTGTTCACATTGCTTCGCAGAATCGCTTTTGTGCAGAAAACAGTAACACTTGTTCAGAACGAAAGA
Organism: Strix uralensis; assembly: GCF_047716275.1. Taxonomy (NCBI): domain Eukaryota; kingdom Metazoa; phylum Chordata; class Aves; order Strigiformes; family Strigidae; genus Strix; species Strix uralensis. The sequence goes on from NW_027436884.1 coordinate 34,128, forward strand.
AAGCACAGAGCCCCAGATTTTATGTTGTCCTGGAGAGCTTGCAGAGCACTGGGGAAAGGCAGGCAGAGAATTCCCTGCTAGCACCTTCTCTGTGCCTGGGAAGCACAAGTGTTCACATTGCTTCGCAGAATCGCTTTTGTGCAGAAAACAGTAGCACTTGTTCAGAACGAAAGAAAGCGCAGAGCCCCAGATTTTATGTTGTCCTGGAGAGCTTGCAGAGCACTGGGGAAAGGCAGGCAGAGAATTCCCTGCTAGCACCTTCTCTGTGCCTGGGAAGCAGAAGTGTTCACATTGCTTGGCAGAATCGCTTTTGTGCAGAAAACAGTAAGACTTGTTCAGAACGAAAGAAAGCACAGAGCCCCAGATTCTATGTTGTCCTGGAGAGCTTGCAGAGCACTGGGGAAAAGCAGGCAGAGAATTCCCTGCTAGCACCTTCTCTGTCCCTGGGAAACAGAAGTGTTCACATTGCTTCGCAGAATCGCTTTTGTGCAGACAACAGTAGCACTTGTTCAGAACGAAAGAAAGCGCAGAGCCCCAGATTTTATGTTGTCCTGGAGAGCTTGCAGAGCACTGGGGAAAGGCAGGCAGAGAATTCCCTGCTAGCACCTTCTCTGTGCCTGTTCACATTGCTTCGCAGAATCGCTTTTGTGCAGAAAACAGTAACACTTGTTCAGAACGAAAGAAAGCACAGAGCCCCAGATTTTATGTTGTCCTGGAGAGCTTGCAGAGCACTGGGGAAAGGCAGGCAGAGAATTCCCTGCTAGCACCTTCTCTGTGCCTGGGAAGCAGAAGTGTTCACATTGCTTCGCAGAATCGCTTTTGTGCAGACAACAGTAACACTTGTTCAGAACGAAAGAAAGCACAGAGCCCCAGATTTTATGTTGTCCTGGAGAGCTTGCAGAGCACTGGGGAAAGGCAGGCAGAGAATTCCCTGCTAGCACCTTCTCTGTGCCTGGGAAGCACAAGTGTTCACATTGCTTCGCAGAATCGCTTTTGTGCAGAAAACTGTAACACTTGTTCAGAACGAAAGAAAGCACAGAGCCCCAGATTTTATGTTGTCCTGGAGAGCTTGCAGAGCACTGGGGAAAGGCAGGCAGAGAATTCCCTGCTAGCACCTTCTCTGTGCCTGGGAAGCACAAGTGTTCACCTTGCTTCGCAGAATCGCTTTTGTGCAGAAAACAGTAACACTTGTTCAGAACGAAAGAAAGCACAGAGCCCCAGATTTTATGTTGTCCTGGAGAGCTTGCAGAGCACTGGGGAAAGGCAGGCAGAGAATTCCCTGCTAGCACCTTCTCTGTGCCTGGGAAGCACAAGTGTTCACATTGCTTCGCAGAATCGCTTTTGTGCAGAAAACAGTAACACTTGTTCAGAACGAAAGAAAGCACAGAGCCCCAGATTTTATGTTGTCCTGGAGAGCTTGCAGAGCACTGGGGAAAGGCAGGCAGAGAATTCCCTGCTAGCACCTTCTCTGTGCCTGGGAAGCACAAGTGTTCACATTGCTTCGCAGAATCGCTTTTGTGCAGAAAACAGTAACACTTGTTCAGAACGAAAGAAAGCACAGAGCCCCAGATTTTATGTTGTCCTGGAGAGCTTGCAGAGCACTGGGGAAAGGCAGGCAGAGAATTCCCTGCTAGCACCTTCTCTGTGCCTGGGAAGCACAAGTGTTCACATTGCTTCGCAGAATCGCTTTTGTGCAGAAAACAGTAACACTTGTTCAGAACGAAAGAAAGCACAGAGCCCCAGATTTTATGTTGTCCTGGAGAGCTTGCAGAGCACTGGGGAAAGGCAGGCAGAGAATTCCCTGCTAGCACCTTCTCTGTGCCTGGGAAGCACAAGTGTTCACATTGCTTCGCAGAATCGCTTTTGTGCAGAAAACAGTAACACTTGTTCAGAACGAAAGAAAGCACAGAGCCCCAGATTTTATGTTGTCCTGGAGAGCTTGCAGAGCACTGGGGAAAGGCAGGCAGAGAATTCCCTGCTAGCACCTTCTCTGTGCCTGGGAAGCACAAGTGTTCACATTGCTTCGCAGAATCGCTTTTGTGCAGAAAACAGTAACACTTGTTCAGAACGAAAGAAAGCACAGAGCCCCAGATTTTATGTTGTCCTGGAGAGCTTGCAGAGCACTGGGGAAAGGCAGGCAGAGAATTCCCTGCTAGCACCTTCTCTGTGCCTGTTCACATTGCTTCGCAGAATCGCTTTTGTGCAGAAAACAGTAACACTTGTTCAGACGAAAGAAAGCACAGAGCCCCAGATTTTATGTTGTCCTGGAGAGCTTGCAGAGCACTGGGGAAAGGCAGGCAGAGAATTCCCTGCTAGCACCTTCTCTGTGCCTGGGAAGCAGAAGTGTTCACATTGCTTCGCAGAATCACTTTTGTGCAGAAAACAGTAACACTTGTTCAGAACGAAAGAAAGCACAGAGCCCTAGATTTTATGTTGTCCTGGAGAGCTTGCAGAGCACTGGGGAAAAGCAGGCAGAGAATTCCCTGCTAGCACCTTCTCTGTGCCTGGGAAGCACAAGTGTTCACATTGCTTCGCAGTATCGCTTTTGTGCAGAAAACAGTAGCACTTGTTCAGAACGAAAGAAAGCACAGAGCCCCAGATTTTATGTTGTCCTGGAGAGCTTGCAGAGCACTGGGGAAAGGCAGGCAGAGAATTCCCTGCTAGCACCTTCTCTGTGCCTGTTCACATTGCTTCGCAGAATCGCTTTTGTGCAGAAAACAGTAACAGTTGTTCAGAACGAAAGAAAGCACAGAGCCCCAGATTTTATGTTGTCCTGGAGAGCTTGCAGAGCACTGGGGAAAGGCAGGCAGAGAATTCCCTGCTAGCACCTTCTCTGTGCCTGTTCACATTGTTTCGCTGAATCGCTTTTGTGCAGAAAACAGTAACACTTGTTCAGACGAAAGAAAGCACAGAGCCCCAGATTCTATGTTGTCCTGGAGAGCTTGCAGAGCACTGGGGAAAGGCAGGCAGAGAATTCCCTGCTAGCACCTTCTCTGTGCCTGGGAAGCAGAAGTCTTCACATTGCTTCGCAGAATCGCTTTTGTGCAGAAAACAGTAACACTTGTTCAGAACGAAGGAAAGCACAGAGCCCCAGATTTTATGTTGTCCTGGAGAGCTTGCAGAGCACTGGGGAAAGGCAGGCAGAGAATTCCCTGCTAGCACCTTCTCTGTGCCTGGGAAGCACAAGTGTTCACATTGCTTCGCAGAATCGCTTTTGTGCAGAAAACTGTAACACTTGTTCAGAACGAAAGAAAGCACAGAGCCCCAGATTTTATGTTGTCCTGGAGAGCTTGCAGAGCACTGGGGAAAGGCAGGCAGAGAATTCCCTGCTAGCACCTTCTCTGTGCCTGGGAAGCACAAGTGTTCATCTTGCTTCGCAGAATCGCTTTTGTGCAGAAAACAGTAACACTTGTTCAGAACGAAAGAAAGCACAGAGCCCCAGATTTTATGTTGTCCTGGAGAGCTTGCAGAGCACTGGGGAAAGGCAGGCAGAGAATTCCCTGCTAGCACCTTCTCTGTGCCTGGGAAGCACAAGTGTTCACATTGCTTCGCAGAATCGCTTTTGTGCAGAAAACAGTAACACTTGTTCAGAACGAAGGAAAGCACAGAGCCCCAGATTTTATGTTGTCCTGGAGAGCTTGCAGAGCACTGGGGAAAGGCAGGCAGAGAATTCCCTGCTAGCACCTTCTCTGTGCCTGGGAAGCAGAAGTGTTCACATTGCTTCGCAGAATCGCTTTTGTGCAGAAAACAGTAACACTTGTTCAGAATGAAAGAAAGCACAGAGCCCCAGATTTTATGTTGTCCTGGAGAGCTTGCAGAGCACTGGGGAAAGGCAGGCAGAGAATTCCCTGCTAGCACCTTCTCTGTGCCTGGGAAGCACAAGTGTTCACATTGCTTCGCAGAATCGCTTTTGTGCAGAAAACAGTAACACTTGTTCAGAACGAAAGAAAGCACAGAGCCCCAGATTTTATGTTGTCCTGGAGAGCTTGCAGAGCACTGGGGAAAGGCAGGCAGAGAATTCCCTGCTAGCACCTTCTCTGTGCCTGGGAAGCACAAGTGTTCACATTGCTTCGCAGAATCGCTTTTGTGCAGAAAACAGTAACACTTGTTCAGAACGAAAGAAAGCACAGAGCCCCAGATTTTATGTTGTCCTGGAGAGCTTGCAGAGCACTGGGGAAAGGCAGGCAGAGAATTCCCTGCTAGCACCTTCTCTGTGCCTGGGAAGCACAAGTGTTCACATTGCTTCGCAGAATCGCTTTTGTGCAGAAAACAGTAACACTTGTTCAGAACGAAGGAAAGCACAGAGCCCCAGATTTTATGTTGTCCTGGAGAGCTTGCAGAGCACTGGGGAAAGGCAGGCAGAGAATTCCCTGCTAGCACCTTCTCTGTGCCTGGGAAGCACAAGTGTTCACATTGCTTCGCAGAATCGCTTTTGTGCAGAAAACAGTAACACTTGTTCAGAACGAAAGAAAGCACAGAGCCCCAGATTTTATGTTGTCCTGGAGAGCTTGCAGAGCACTGGGGAAAGGCAGGCAGAGAATTCCCTGCTAGCACCTTCTCTGTGCCTGGGAAGCACAAGTGTTCACATTGCTTCGCAGAATCGCTTTTGTGCAGAAAACAGTAACACTTGTTCAGAACGAAAGAAAGCACAGAGCCCCAGATTTTATGTTGTCCTGGAGAGCTTGCAGAGCACTGGGGAAAGGCAGGCAGAGAATTCCCTGCTAGCACCTTCTCTGTGCCTGTTCACATTGCTTCGCAGAATCGCTTTTGTGCAGAAAACAGTAACACTTGTTCAGACGAAAGAAAGCACAGAGCCCCAGATTTTATGTTGTCCTGGAGAGCTTGCAGAGCACTGGGGAAAAGCAGGCAGAGAATTCCCTGCTAGCACCTTCTCTGTGCCTGGGAAACAGAAGTGTTCACATTGCTTCGCAGAATCGCTTTTGTGCAGACAACACTAACACTTTTTCAGAACAAAAGAAAGCACAGAGCCCCAGATTTTATGTTGTCCTGGAGAGCTTGCAGAGCACTTGGGAAAAGCAGGCAGAGAATTCCCTGCTAGCACCTTCTCTGTGCCTGGGAAACAGAAGTGTTCACATTGCTTCGCAGAATCGCTTTTGTGCAGAAAACAGTAACAGTTGTTCAGAACGAAAGAAAGCACAGAGCCCCAGATTTTATGTTGTCCTGGACAGCTTGCAGAGCACTAGGGAAAAGCAGGCAGAGAATTCCCTGCTAGCACCTTCTCTGTGCCTGGGAAGCAGAAGTGTTCACATTGCTTGGCAGAATCGCTTTTGTGCAGAAAACAGTAAGACTTGTTCAGAACGAAAGAAAGCACAGAGCCCCAGATTCTATGTTGTCCTGGAGAGCTTGCAGAGCACTGGGGAAAAGCAGGCAGAGAATTCCCTGCTAGCACCTTCTCTGTGCCTGGGAAACAGAAGTGTTCACATTGCTTCGCAGAATCGCTTTTGTGCAGACAACAGTAGCACTTGTTCAGAACGAAAGAAAGCGCAGAGCCCCAGATTTTATGTTGTCCTGGAGAGCTTGCAGAGCACTGGGGAAAGGCAGGCAGAGAATTCCCTGCTAGCACCTTCTCTGTGCCTGTTCACATTGCTTCGCAGAATCGCTTTTGTGCAGAAAACAGTAACACTTGTTCAGAACGAAAGAAAGCACAGAGCCCCAGATTTTATGTTGTCCTGGAGAGCTTGCAGAGCACTGGGGAAAGGCAGGCAGAGAATTCCCTGCTAGCACCTTCTCTGTGCCTGGGAAGCAGAAGTGTTCACATTGCTTCGCAGAATCGCTTTTGTGCAGACAACAGTAACACTTGTTCAGAACGAAAGAAAGCACAGAGCCCCAGATTTTATGTTGTCCTGGAGAGCTTGCAGAGCACTGGGGAAAGGCAGGCAGAGAATTCCCTGCTAGCACCTTCTCTGTGCCTGGGAAGCACAAGTGTTCACATTGCTTCGCAGAATCGCTTTTGTGCAGAAAACTGTAACACTTGTTCAGAACGAAAGAAAGCACAGAGCCCCAGATTTTATGTTGTCCTGGAGAGCTTGCAGAGCACTGGGGAAAGGCAGGCAGAGAATTCCCTGCTAGCACCTTCTCTGTGCCTGGGAAGCACAAGTGTTCACCTTGCTTCGCAGAATCGCTTTTGTGCAGAAAACAGTAACACTTGTTCAGAACGAAAGAAAGCACAGAGCCCCAGATTTTATGTTGTCCTGGAGAGCTTGCAGAGCACTGGGGAAAGGCAGGCAGAGAATTCCCTGCTAGCACCTTCTCTGTGCCTGGGAAGCACAAGTGTTCACATTGCTTCGCAGAATCGCTTTTGTGCAGAAAACAGTAACACTTGTTCAGAACGAAAGAAAGCACAGAGCCCCAGATTTTATGTTGTCCTGGAGAGCTTGCAGAGCACTGGGGAAAGGCAGGCAGAGAATTCCCTGCTAGCACCTTCTCTGTGCCTGGGAAGCACAAGTGTTCACATTGCTTCGCAGAATCGCTTTTGTGCAGAAAACAGTAACACTTGTTCAGAACGAAAGAAAGCACAGAGCCCCAGATTTTATGTTGTCCTGGAGAGCTTGCAGAGCACTGGGGAAAGGCAGGCAGAGAATTCCCTGCTAGCACCTTCTCTGTGCCTGGGAAGCACAAGTGTTCACATTGCTTCGCAGAATCGCTTTTGTGCAGAAAACAGTAACACTTGTTCAGAACGAAAGAAAGCACAGAGCCCCAGATTTTATGTTGTCCTGGAGAGCTTGCAGAGCACTGGGGAAAGGCAGGCAGAGAATTCCCTGCTAGCACCTTCTCTGTGCCTGGGAAGCACAAGTGTTCACATTGCTTCGCAGAATCGCTTTTGTGCAGAAAACAGTAACACTTGTTCAGAACGAAAGAAAGCACAGAGCCCCAGATTTTATGTTGTCCTGGAGAGCTTGCAGAGCACTGGGGAAAGGCAGGCAGAGAATTCCCTGCTAGCACCTTCTCTGTGCCTGGGAAGCACAAGTGTTCACATTGCTTCGCAGAATCGCTTTTGTGCAGAAAACAGTAACACTTGTTCAGAACGAAAGAAAGCACAGAGCCCCAGATTTTATGTTGTCCTGGAGAGCTTGCAGAGCACTGGGGAAAGGCAGGCAGAGAATTCCCTGCTAGCACCTTCTCTGTGCCTGGGAAGCACAAGTGTTCACATTGCTTCGCAGAATCGCTTTTGTGCAGAAAACATTAACACTTGTTCAGAACGAAAGAAAGCACAGAGCCCCAGATTTTATGTTGTCCTGGAGAGCTTGCAGAGCACTGGGGAAAGGCAGGCAGAGAATTCCCTGCTAGCACCTTCTCTGTGCCTGGGAAGCACAAGTGTTCACATTGCTTCGCAGAATCGCTTTTGTGCAGAAAACAGTAGCACTTGTTCAGAACGAAAGAAAGCGCAGAGCCCCAGATTTTATGTTGTCCTGGAGAGCTTGCAGAGCACTGGGGAAAGGCAGGCAGAGAATTCCCTGCTAGCACCTTCTCTGTGCCTGGGAAGCAGAAGTGTTCACATTGCTTGGCAGAATCGCTTTTGTGCAGAAAACAGTAAGACTTGTTCAGAACGAAAGAAAGCACAGAGCCCCAGATTCTATGTTGTCCTGGAGAGCTTGCAGAGCACTGGGGAAAAGCAGGCAGAGAATTCCCTGCTAGCACCTTCTCTGTCCCTGGGAAACAGAAGTGTTCACATTGCTTCGCAGAATCGCTTTTGTGCAGACAACAGTAGCACTTGTTCAGAACGAAAGAAAGCGCAGAGCCCCAGATTTTATGTTGTCCTGGAGAGCTTGCAGAGCACTGGGGAAAGGCAGGCAGAGAATTCCCTGCTAGCACCTTCTCTGTGCCTGTTCACATTGCTTCGCAGAATCGCTTTTGTGCAGAAAACAGTAACACTTGTTCAGAACGAAAGAAAGCACAGAGCCCCAGATTTTATGTTGTCCTGGAGAGCTTGCAGAGCACTGGGGAAAGGCAGGCAGAGAATTCCCTGCTAGCACCTTCTCTGTGCCTGGGAAGCACAAGTGTTCACATTGCTTCGCAGAATCGCTTTTGTGCAGACAACAGTAACACTTGTTCAGAACGAAAGAAAGCACAGAGCCCCAGATTTTATGTTGTCCTGGAGAGCTTGCAGAGCACTGGGGAAAGGCAGGCAGAGAATTCCCTGCTAGCACCTTCTCTGTGCCTGGGAAGCACAAGTGTTCACATTGCTTCGCAGAATCGCTTTTGTGCAGAAAACTGTAACACTTGTTCAGAACGAAAGAAAGCACAGAGCCCCAGATTTTATGTTGTCCTGGAGAGCTTGCAGAGCACTGGGGAAAGGCAGGCAGAGAATTCCCTGCTAGCACCTTCTCTGTGCCTGGGAAGCACAAGTGTTCACCTTGCTTCGCAGAATCGCTTTTGTGCAGAAAACAGTAACACTTGTTCAGAACGAAAGAAAGCACAGAGCCCCAGATTTTATGTTGTCCTGGAGAGCTTGCAGAGCACTGGGGAAAGGCAGGCAGAGAATTCCCTGCTAGCACCTTCTCTGTGCCTGGGAAGCACAAGTGTTCACATTGCTTCGCAGAATCGCTTTTGTGCAGAAAACAGTAACACTTGTTCAGAACGAAAGAAAGCACAGAGCCCCAGATTTTATGTTGTCCTGGAGAGCTTGCAGAGCACTGGGGAAAGGCAGGCAGAGAATTCCCTGCTAGCACCTTCTCTGTGCCTGGGAAGCACAAGTGTTCACATTGCTTCGCAGAATCGCTTTTGTGCAGAAAACAGTAACACTTGTTCAGAACGAAAGAAAGCACAGAGCCCCAGATTTTATGTTGTCCTGGAGAGCTTGCAGAGCACTGGGGAAAGGCAGGCAGAGAATTCCCTGCTAGCACCTTCTCTGTGCCTGGGAAGCACAAGTGTTCACATTGCTTCGCAGAATCGCTTTTGTGCAGAAAACAGTAACACTTGTTCAGAACGAAAGAAAGCACAGAGCCCCAGATTTTATGTTGTCCTGGAGAGCTTGCAGAGCACTGGGGAAAGGCAGGCAGAGAATTCCCTGCTAGCACCTTCTCTGTGCCTGGGAAGCACAAGTGTTCACATTGCTTCGCAGAATCGCTTTTGTGCAGAAAACAGTAACACTTGTTCAGAACGAAAGAAAGCACAGAGCCCCAGATTTTATGTTGTCCTGGAGAGCTTGCAGAGCACTGGGGAAAGGCAGGCAGAGAATTCCCTGCTAGCACCTTCTCTGTGCCTGGGAAGCACAAGTGTTCACATTGCTTCGCAGAATCGCTTTTGTGCAGAAAACAGTAACACTTGTTCAGAACGAAAGAAAGCACAGAGCCCCAGATTTTATGTTGTCCTGGAGAGCTTGCAGAGCACTGGGGAAAGGCAGGCAGAGAATTCCCTGCTAGCACCTTCTCTGTGCCTGGGAAGCACAAGTGTTCACATTGCTTCGCAGAATCGCTTTTGTGCAGAAAACAGTAACACTTGTTCAGAACGAAAGAAAGCACAGAGCCCCAGATTTTATGTTGTCCTGGAGAGCTTGCAGAGCACTGGGGAAAGGCAGGCAGAGAATTCCCTGCTAGCACCTTCTCTGTGCCTGGGAAGCACAAGTGTTCACATTGCTTCGCAGAATCGCTTTTGTGCAGAAAACAGTAACACTTGTTCAGAACGAAAGAAAGCACAGAGCCCCAGATTTTATGTTGTCCTGGAGAGCTTGCAGAGCACTGGGGAAAGGCAGGCAGAGAATTCCCTGCTAGCACCTTCTCTGTGCCTGGGAAGCACAAGTGTTCACATTGCTTCGCAGAATCGCTTTTGTGCAGAAAACAGTAACACTTGTTCAGAACGAAGGAAAGCACAGAGCCCCAGATTTTATGTTGTCCTGGAGAGCTTGCAGAGCACTGGGGAAAGGCAGGCAGAGAATTCCCTGCTAGCACCTTCTCTGTGCCTGGGAAGCACAAGTGTTCACATTGCTTCGCAGAATCGCTTTTGTGCAGAAAACAGTAACACTTGTTCAGAACGAAAGAAAGCACAGAGCCCCAGATTTTATGTTGTCCTGGAGAGCTTGCAGAGCACTGGGGAAAGGCAGGCAGAGAATTCCCTGCTAGCACCTTCTCTGTGCCTGTTCACATTGCTTCGCAGAATCGCTTTTGTGCAGAAAACAGTAACACTTGTTCAGACGAAAGAAAGCACAGAGCCCCAGATTTTCTGTTGTCCTGGAGAGCTTGCAGAGCACTGGGGAAAGGCAGGCAGAGAATTCCCTGCTAGCACCTTCTCTGTGCCTGGGAAGCACAAGTGTTCACATTGCTTCGCAGAATCGCTTTTGTGCAGAAAACAGTAACACTTTTTCAGAACAAAAGAAAGCACAGAGCCCCAGATTTTATGTTGTCCTGGAGAGCTTGCAGAGCACTGGGGAAAAGCAGGCAGAGAATTCCCTGCTAGCACCTTCTCTGTGCCTGGGAAACAGAAGTGTTCACATTGCTTCGCAGAATCGCTTTTGTGCAGAAAACAGTAACAGTTGTTCAGAACGAAAGAAAGCACAGAGCCCCAGATTTTATGTTGTCCTGGACAGCTTGCAGAGCACTGGGGAAAAGCAGGCAGAGAATTCCCTGCTAGCACCTTCTCTGTGCCTGGGAAGCAGAAGTGTTCACATTGCTTGGCAGAATCGCTTTTGTGCAGAAAACAATAAGACTTGTTCAGAACGAAAGAAAGCACAGAGCCCCAGATTCTATGTTGTCCTGGAGAGCTTGCAGAGCACTGGGGAAAAGCAGGCAGAGAATTCCCTGCTAGCACCTTCTCTGTGCCTGGGAAGCAGAAGTGTTCACATTGCTTCGCAGAATCGCTTTTGTGCAGAAAACAGTAACACTTTTTCAGAACAAAAGAAAGCACAGAGCCCCAGATTTTATGTTGTCCTGGAGAGCTTGCAGAGCACTGGGGAAAAGCAGGCAGAGAATTCCCTGCTAGCACCTTCTCTGTGCCTGGGAAACAGAAGTGTTCACATTGCTTCGCAGAATCGCTTTTGTGCAGAAAACAGTAACAGTTGTTCAGAACGAAAGAAAGCACAGAGCCCCAGATTTTATGTTGTCCTGGAGAGCTTGCAGAGCACTGGGGAAAGGCAGGCAGAGAATTCCCTGCTAGCACCTTCTCTGTGCCTGTTCACATTGCTTCGCAGAATCGCTTTTGTGCAGAAAACAGTAACACTTGTTCAGACGAAAGAAAGCACAGAGCCCCAGATTTTCTGTTGTCCTGGAGAGCTTGCAGAGCACTGGGGAAAGGCAGGCAGAGAATTCCCTGCTAGCACCTTCTCTGTGCCTGGGAAGCAGAAGTGTTCACATTGCTTCGCAGAATCGCTTTTGTGCAGAAAACAGTAACACTTTTTCAGAACGAAAGAAAGCACAGAGCCCCAGATTTTATGTTGTCCTGGAGAGCTTGCAGAGCACTGGGGAAAAGCAGGCAGAGAATTCCCTGCTAGCACCTTCTCTGTGCCTGGGAAACAGAAGTGTTCACATTGCTTCGCAGAATCGCTTTTGTGCAGAAAACAGTAACAGTTGTTCAGAACGAAAGAAAGCACAGAGCCCCAGATTTTATGTTGTCCTGGAGAGCTTGCAGAGCATTGGAGAAAAGCAGGCAGAGAATTCCCTGCTAGCACCTTCTCTGTGCCTGGGAAGCAGAAGTGTTCACATTGCTTGGCAGAATCGCTTTTGTGCAGAAAACAATAAGACTTGTTCAGAACGAAAGAAAGCACAGAGCCCCAGATTCTATGTTGTCCTGGAGAGCTTGCAGAGCACTGGGGAAAAGCAGGCAGAGAATTCCCTGCTAGCACCTTCTCTGTGCCTGGGAAACAGAAGTGTTCACATTGCTTCGCAGAATCGCTTTTGTGCAGAAAACAGTAGCACTTGTTCAGAACGAAAGAAAGCGCAGAGCCCCAGATTTTATGTTGTCCTGGAGAGCTTGCAGAGCACTGGGGAAAGGCAGGCAGAGAATTCCCTGCTAGCACCTTCTCTGTGCCTGTTCACATTGCTTCGCAGAATCGCTTTTGTGCAGAAAACAGTAACACTTGTTCAGAACGAAAGAAAGCACAGAGCCCCAGATTTTATGTTGTCCTGGAGAGCTTGCAGAGCACTGGGGAAAGGCAGGCAGAGAATTCCCTGCTAGCACCTTCTCTGTGCCTGGGAAGCAGAAGTGTTCACATTGCTTCGCAGAATCGCTTTTGTGCAGACAACAGTAACACTTGTTCAGAACGAAAGAAAGCACAGAGCCCCAGATTTTATGTTGTCCTGGAGAGCTTGCAGAGCACTGGGGAAAGGCAGGCAGAGAATTCCCTGCTAGCACCTTCTCTGTGCCTGTTCACATTGCTTCGCAGAATCGCTTTTGTGCAGAAAACAGTAACAGTTGTTCAGAACGAAAGAAAGCACAGAGCCCCAGATTTTATGTTGTCCTGGAGAGCTTGCAGAGCACTGGGGAAAGGCAGGCAGAGAATTCCCTGCTAGCACCTTCTCTGTGCCTGGGAAACAGAAGTGTTCACATTGCTTCGCAGAATCGCTTTTGTGCAGAAAACAGTAGCACTTGTTCAGAACGAAAGAAAGCGCAGAGCCCCAGATTTTATGTTGTCCTGGAGAGCTTGCAGAGCACTGGGGAAAGGCAGGCAGAGAATTCCCTGCTAGCACCTTCTCTGTGCCTGTTCACATTGCTTCGCAGAATCGCTTTTGTGCAGAAAACAGTAACACTTGTTCAGACGAAAGAAAGCACAGAGCCCCAGATTTTATGTTGTCCTGGAGAGCTTGCAGAGCACTGGGGAAAGGCAGGCAGAGAATTCCCTGCTAGCACCTTCTCTGTGCCTGGGAAGCAGAAGTGTTCACATTGCTTCGCAGAATCACTTTTGTGCAGAAAACAGTAGCACTTGTTCAGAACGAAAGAAAGCACAGAGCCCCAGATTTTATGTTGTCCTGGAGAGCTTGCAGAGCACTGGGGAAAGTCAGGCAGAGAATTCCCTGCTAGCACCTTCTCTGTGCCTGTTCACATTGCTTCGCAGAATCGCTTTTGTGCAGAAAACAGTAACAGTTGTTCAGAACGAAAGAAAGCACAGAGCCCCAGATTTTATGTTGTCCTGGAGAGCTTGCAGAGCACTGGGGAAAGGCAGGCAGAGAATTCCCTGCTAGCACCTTCTCTGTGCCTGGGAAGCAGAAGTGTTCACATTGCTTCGCAGAATCGCTTTTGTGCAGAAAACAGTAACACTTGTTCAGATGAAAGAAAGCACAGAGCCCCAGATTTTATGTTGTCCTGGAGAGCTTGCAGAGCATTGGAGAAAAGCAGGCAGAGAATTCCCTGCTAGCACCTTCTCTGTGCCTGGGAAGCAGAAGTGTTCACATTGCTTCGCAGAACCGCTTTTGTGCAGAAAACAGTAACACTTGTTCAGAACGAAAGAAAGCACAGAGCCCCAGATTTTATGTTGTCCTGGAGAGCTTGCAGAGCACTGGGGAAAGGCAGGCAGAGAATTCCCTGCTAGCACCTTCTCTGTGCCTGTTCACATTACTTCGCAGAATCGCTTTTGTGCAGAAAACAGTAACACTTGTTCAGACGAAAGAAAGCACAGAGCCCCAGATTTTATGTTGTCCTGGAGAGCTTGCAGAGCACTGGGGAAAAGCAGGCAGAGAGTTCCCTGCTAGCACCTTCTCTGTGCCTGGGAAACAGAAGTGTTCACATTGCTTCGCAGAATCGCTTTTGTGCAGAAAACAGTAACACTTGTTCAGACGAAAGAAAGCACAGAGCCCCAGATTTTATGTTGTCCTGGAGAGCTTGCAGAGCACTGGGGAAAGGCAGGCAGAGAATTCCCTGCTAGCACCTTCTCTGTGCCTGGGAAGCAGAAGTGTTCACATTGCTTCGCAGAATCGCTTTTGTGCAGAAAACAGTAACACTTTTTCAGAACAAAAGAAAGCACAGAGCCCCAGATTTTATGTTGTCCTGGAGAGCTTGCAGAGCACTGGGGAAAAGCAGGCAGAGAATTCCCTGCTAGCACCTTCTCTGTGCCTGGGAAACAGAAGTGTTCACATTGCTTCGCAGAATCGCTTTTGTGCAGAAAACAGTAAGAGTTGTTCAGAACGAAAGAAAGCACAGAGCCCCAGATTTTATGTTGTCCTGGACAGCTTGCAGAGCACTGGGGAAAAGCAGGCAGAGAATTCCCTGCTAGCACCTTCTCTGTGCCTGGGAAGCAGAAGTGTTCACATTGCTTGGCAGAATCGCTTTTGTGCAGAAAACAATAAGACTTGTTCAGAACGAAAGAAAGCACAGAGCCCCAGATTCTATGTTGTCCTGGAGAGCTTGCAGAGCACTGGGGAAAAGCAGGCAGAGAATTCCCTGCTAGCACCTTCTCTGTGCCTGGGAAACAGAAGTGTTCACATTGCTTCGCAGAATCGCTTTTGTGCAGAAAACAGTAGCACTTGTTCAGAACGAAAGAAAGCACAGAGCCCCAGATTTTATGTTGTCCTGGAGAGCTTGCAGAGCACTGGGGAAAGGCAGGCAGAGAATTCCCTGCTAGCACCTTCTCTGTGCCTGTTCACATTGCTTCGCAGAATCGCTTTTGTGCAGAAAACAGTAACACTTGTTCAGAACGAAAGAAAGCACAGAGCCCCAGATTTTATGTTGTCCTGGAGAGCTTGCAGAGCACTGGGGAAAGGCAGGCAGAGAATTCCCTGCTAGCACCTTCTCTGTGCCTGGGAAGCAGAAGTGTTCACATTGCTTCGCAGAACCGCTTTTGTGCAGAAAACAGTAACACTTGTTCAGAACGAAAGAAAGCACAGAGCCCCAGATTTTATGTTGTCCTGGAGAGCTTGCAGAGCACTGGGGAAAGGCAGGCAGAGAATTCCCTGCTAGCACCTTCTCTGTGCCTGTTCACATTACTTCGCAGAATCGCTTTTGTGCAGAAAACAGTAACACTTGTTCAGAACGAAAGAAAGCACAGAGCCCCAGATTTTATGTTGTCCTGGAGAGCTTGCAGAGCACTGGGGAAAAGCAGGCAGAGAATTCCCTGCTAGCACCTTCTCTGTGCCTGGGAAACAGAAGTGTTCACATTGCTTCGCAGAATCGCTTTTGTGCAGAAAACAGTAACACTTGTTCAGACGAAAGAAAGCACAGAGCCCCAGATTTTATGTTGTCCTGGAGAGCTTGCAGAGCACTGGGGAAAGGCAGGCAGAGAATTCCCTGCTAGCACCTTCTCTGTGCCTGGGAAGCAGAAGTGTTCACATTGCTTCGCAGAATCGCTTTTGTGCAGAAAACACTAAAACTTTTTCAGAACAAAAGAAAGCACAGAGCCCCAGATTTTATGTTGTCCTGGAGAGCTTGCAGAGCACTGGGGAAAAGCAGGCAGAGAATTCCCTGCTAGCACCTTCTCTGTGCCTGGGAAGCAGAAGTGTTCACATTGCTTCGCAGAATCGCTTTTGTGCAGAAAACACTAACACTTGTTCAGAACGAAAGAAAGCACAGAGCCCCAGATTTTATGTTGTCCTGGAGAGCTTGCAGAGCACTGGGGAAAAGCAGGCAGAGAATTCCCTGCTAGCACCTTCTCTGTGCCTGGGAAGCAGAAGTGTTCACATTGCTTGGCAGAATCGCTTTTGTGCAGAAAACAGTAACACTTGTTCAGAACGAAAGAAAGCACAGAGCCCCAGATTTTATGTTGTCCTGGAGAGCTTGCAGAGCACTTGGGAAAAGCAGGCAGAGAATTCCCTGCTAGCACCTTCTCTGTGCCTGGGAAACAGAAGTGTTCACATTGCTTCGCAGAATCGCTTTTGTGCAGAAAACAGTAACACTTGTTCAGAACGAAAGAAAGCACAGAGCCCCAGATTTTATGTTGTCCTGGAGAGCTTGCAGAGCACTGGGGAAAGGCAGGCAGAGAATTCCCTGCTAGCACCTTCTCTGTGCCTGTTCACATTGCTTCGCAGAATCGCTTTTGTGCAGAAAACAGTAACACTTGTTCAGACGAAGGAAAGCACAGAGCCGCAGATTTTCTGTTGTCCTGGAGAGCTTGCAGAGCACTGGGGAAAGGCAGGCAGAGAATTCCCTGCTATCACCTTCTCTGTGCCTGGGAAGCAGAAGTCTTCACATTGCTTCGCAGAATCGCTTTTGTGCAGACAACACTAACACTTTTTCAGAACAAAAGAAAGCACAGAGCCCCAGATTTTATGTTGTCCTGGAGAGCTTGCAGAGCACTGGGGAAAAGCAGGCAGAGAATTCCCTGCTAGCACCTTCTCTGTGCCTGGGAAGCAGAAGTGTTCACATTGCTTCGCAGAATCGCTTTTGTGCAGAAAACAGTAACACTTGTTCAGAACGAAAGAAAGCACAGAGCCCCAGATTTTATGTTGTCCTGGAGAGCTTGCAGAGCACTGGGGAAAGGCAGGCAGAGAATTCCCTGCTAGCACCTTCTCTGTGCCTGTTCACATTGCTTCGCAGAATCGCTTTTGTGCAGAAAACAGTAACACTTGTTCAGACGAAAGAAAGCACAGAGCCCCAGATTTTATGTTGTCCTGGAGAGCTTGCAGAGCACTGGGGAAAGGCAGGCAGAGAATTCCCTGCTAGCACCTTCTCTGTGCCTGTTCACATTGCTTCGCAGAATCGCTTTTGTGCAGAAAACAGTAACAGTTGTTCAGAACGAAAGAAAGCACAGAGCCCCAGATTTTATGTTGTCCTGGAGAGCTTGCAGAGCACTGGGGAAAGGCAGGCAGAGAATTCCCTGCTAGCACCTTCTCTGTGCCTGTTCACATTGTTTCGCTGAATCGCTTTTGTGCAGAAAACAGTAACACTTGTTCAGACGAAAGAAAGC
This sequence comes from Strix uralensis, assembly GCF_047716275.1. NCBI lineage: Eukaryota > Metazoa > Chordata > Aves > Strigiformes > Strigidae > Strix > Strix uralensis. The sequence goes on from NW_027436884.1 coordinate 50,911, forward strand.
ACAGAGCCCCAGATTCTATGTTGTCCTGGAGAGCTTGCAGAGCACTGGGGAAAGGCAGGCAGAGAATTCCCTGCTAGCACCTTCTCTGTGCCTGGGAAGCAGAAGTCTTCACATTGCTTCGCAGAATCGCTTTTGTGCAGAAAAGAATAACACTTGTTCAGAACGAAAGAAAGCACAGAGCCCCAGATTTTATGTTGTCCTGGAGAGCTTGCAGAGCACTGGGGAAAAGCAGGCAGAGAATTCCCTGCTAGCACCTTCTCTGTGCCTGGGAAGCAGAAGTGTTCACATTGTTTCGCAGAATCGCTTTTGTGCAGAAAACAGTAACACTTGTTCAGAACGAAAGAAAGCACAGAGCCCCAGATTTTATGTTGTCCTGGAGAGCTTGCAGAGCACTGGGGAAAGGCAGGCAGAGAATTCCCTGCTAGCACCTTCTCTGTGCCTGTTCACATTGCTTCGCAGAATCGCTTTTGTGCAGAAAACAGTAACACTTGTTCAGAACGAAAGAAAGCACAGAGCCCCAGATTTTATGTTGTCCTGGAGAGCTTGCAGAGCACTGGGGAAAGGCAGGCAGAGAATTCCCTGCTAGCACCTTCTCTGTGCGTGTTCACATTGCTTCGCAGAATCGCTTTTGTGCAGAAAACAGTAACACTTGTTCAGACGAAAGAAAGCACAGAGCCCCAGATTTTATGTTGTCCTGGAGAGCTTGCAGAGCACTGGGGAAAGGCAGGCAGAGAATTCCCTGCTAGCACCTTCTCTGTGCCTGTTCACATTGCTTCGCAGAATCGCTTTTGTGCAGAAAACAGTAACAGTTGTTCAGAACGAAAGAAAGCACAGAGCCCCAGATTTTATGTTGTCCTGGAGAGCTTGCAGAGCACTGGGGAAAGGCAGGCAGAGAATTCCCTGCTAGCACCTTCTCTGTGCCTGTTCACATTGTTTCGCTGAATCGCTTTTGTGCAGAAAACAGTAACACTTGTTCAGACGAAAGAAAGCACAGAGCCCCAGATTCTATGTTGTCCTGGAGAGCTTGCAGAGCACTGGGGAAAGGCAGGCAGAGAATTCCCTGCTAGCACCTTCTCTGTGCCTGGGAAGCAGAAGTCTTCACATTGCTTCGCAGAATCGCTTTTGTGCAGAAAAGAATAACACTTGTTCAGAACGAAAGAAAGCACAGAGCCCCAGATTTTATGTTGTCCTGGAGAGCTTGCAGAGCACTGGGGAAAAGCAGGCAGAGAATTCCCTGCTAGCACCTTCTCTGTGCCTGGGAAGCAGAAGTGTTCACATTGCTTCGCAGAATCGCTTTTGTGCAGAAAACAGTAACACTTGTTCAGAACGAAAGAAAGCACAGAGCCCCAGATTTTATGTTGTCCTGGAGAGCTTGCAGAGCACTGGGGAAAGGCAGGCAGAGAATTCCCTGCTAGCACCTTCTCTGTGCCTGTTCACATTGCTTCGCAGAATCGCTTTTGTGCAGAAAACAGTAACACTTGTTCAGACGAAAGAAAGCACAGAGCCCCAGATTTTCTGTTGTCCTGGAGAGCTTGCAGAGCACTGGGAAAAAGCAGGCAGAGAATTCCCTGCTAGCACCTTCTCTGTGCCTGGGAAGGAGAAGTGTTCACATTGCTTCGCAGAATCGCTTTTGTGCAGAAAACAGTAACACTTGTTCAGAACGAAAGAAAGCACAGAGCCCCAGATTTTATGTTGTCCTGGAGAGCTTGCAGAGCACTGGGGAAAGGCAGGCAGAGAATTCCCTGCTAGCACCTTCTCTGTGCCTGTTCACATTGCTTCGCAGAATCGCTTTTGTGCAGAAAACAGTAACAGTTGTTCAGAACGAAAGAAAGCACAGAGCCCCAGATTTTATGTTGTCCTGGAGAGCTTGCAGAGCACTGGGGAAAGGCAGGCAGAGAATTCCCTGCTAGCACCTTCTCTGTGCTTGTTCACATTGTTTCGCTGAATCGCTTTTGTGCAGAAAACAGTAACACTTGTTCAGACGAAAGAAAGCACAGAGCCCCAGATTCTATGTTGTCCTGGAGAGCTTGCAGAGCACTGGGGAAAGGCAGGCAGAGAATTCGCTGCTAGCACCTTCTCTGTGCCTGGGAAGCAGAAGTCTTCACATTGCTTCGCAGAATCGCTTTTGTGCAGAAAAGAATAACACTTGTTCAGAACGAAAGAAAGCACAGAGCCCCAGATTTTATGTTGTCCTGGAGAGCTTGCAGAGCACTGGGGAAAAGCAGGCAGAGAATTCCCTGCTAGCACCTTCTCTGTGCCTGGGAAGCAGAAGTGTTCACATTGCTTCGCAGAATCGCTTTTGTGCAGAAAACAGTAACACTTGTTCAGAACGAAAGAAAGCACAGAGCCCCAGATTTTATGTTGTCCTGGAGAGCTTGCAGAGCACTGGGGAAAGGCAGGCAGAGAATTCCCTGCTAGCACCTTCTCTGTGCCTGTTCACATTGCTTCGCAGAATCGCTTTTGTGCAGAAAACAGTAACACTTGTTCAGACGAAAGAAAGCACAGAGCCCCAGATTTTATGTTGTCCTGGAGAGCTTGCAGAGCACTGGGGAAAGGCAGGCAGAGAATTCCCTGCTAGCACCTTCTCTGTGCCTGTTCACATTGCTTCGCAGAATCGCTTTTGTGCAGAAAACAGTAACAGTTGTTCAGAACGAAAGAAAGCACAGAGCCCCAGATTTTATGTTGTCCTGGAGAGCTTGCAGAGCACTGGGGAAAGGCAGGCAGAGAATTCCCTGCTAGCACCTTCTCTGTGCCTGTTCACATTGTTTCGCTGAATCGCTTTTGTGCAGAAAACAGTAACACTTGTTCAGACGAAAGAAAGCACAGAGCCCCAGATTCTATGTTGTCCTGGAGAGCTTGCAGAGCACTGGGGAAAGGCAGGCAGAGAATTCCCTGCTAGCACCTTCTCTGTGCCTGGGAAGCAGAAGTCTTCACATTGCTTCGCAGAATCGCTTTTGTGCAGAAAAGAATAACACTTGTTCAGAACGAAAGAAAGCACAGAGCCCCAGATTTTATGTTGTCCTGGAGAGCTTGCAGAGCACTGGGGAAAAGGAGGCAGAGAATTCCCTGCTAGCACCTTCTCTGTGCCTGGGAAGCAGAAGTGTTCACATTGCTTCGCAGAATCGCTTTTGTGCAGAAAACAGTAACACTTGTTCAGAACGAAAGAAAGCACAGAGCCCCAGATTTTATGTTGTCCTGGAGAGCTTGCAGAGCACTGGGGAAAGGCAGGCAGAGAATTCCCTGCTAGCACCTTCTCTGTGCCTGTTCACATTGCTTCGCAGAATCGCTTTTGTGCAGAAAACAGTAACACTTGTTCAGACGAAAGAAAGCACAGAGCCCCAGATTTTATGTTGTCCTGGAGAGCTTGCAGAGCACTGGGAAAAAGCAGGCAGAGAATTCCCTGCTAGCACCTTCTCTGTGCCTGGGAAGGAGAAGTGTTCACATTGCTTCGCAGAATCGCTTTTGTGCAGAAAACAGTAGCACTTGTTCAGAACGAAAGAAAGCACAGAGCCCCAGATTCTATGTTGTCCTGGAGAGCTTGCAGAGCACTGGGGAAAGGCAGGCAAAGAATTCCCTGGTAGCACCTTCTCTGTGCCTGTTCACATTGCTTCGCAGAATCGCTTTTGTGCAGAAAACAGTAACACTTGTTCAGCACGAAAGAAAGCACAGAGCCCCAGATTCTATGTTGTCCTGGAGAGCTTGCAGAGCACTGGGGAAAGGCAGGCAGAGAATTCCCTGCTAGCACCTTCTCTGTGCCTGTTCACATTGCTTCGCAGAATCGCTTTTGTGCAGAAAACAGTAACACTTGTTCAGACGAAAGAAAGCACAGAGCCGCAGATTTTATGTTGTCCTGGAGAGCTTGCAGAGCACTGGGGAAAGGCAGGCAGAGAATTCCCTGCTAGCACCTTCTCTGTGCCTGGGAAGCAGAAGTCTTCACATTGCTTCGCAGAATCGCTTTTGTGCAGAAAACAGTAACACTTGTTCAGAACGAAAGAAAGCACAGAGCCCCAGATTTTATGTTGTCCTGGAGAGCTTGCAGAGCACTGGGGACAGGCAGGCAGAGAATTCCCTGCTAGCACCTTCTCTGTGCCCGGGAAGCAGAAGTGTTCACATTGCTTCGCAGAATCACTTTTGTGCAGAAAACAGTAACACTTGTTCAGAACGAAAGAAAGCACAGAGCCCCAGATTTTATGTTGTCCTGGAGAGCTTGCAGAGCACTGGGGAAAGGCAGGCAGAGAATTCCCTGCTAGCACCTTCTCTGTGCCTGGGAAGCAGAAGTCTTCACATTGCTTCGCAGAATCGCTTTTGTGCAGAAAACAGTAACACTTGTTCAGAACGAAAGAAAGCACAGAGCCCCAGATTTTATGTTGTCCTGGAGAGCTTGCAGAGCACTGGGGAAAGGCAGGCAGAGAATTCCCTGCTAGCACCTTCTCTGTGCCTGTTCACATTGTTTCGCAGAATCGCTTTTGTGCAGAAAACAGTAACACTTGTTCAGATGAAAGAAAGCACAGAGCCCCAGATTTTATGTTGTCCTGGAGAGCTTGCAGAGCACTGGGGAAAAGCAGGCAGAGAATTCCCTGCTAGCACCTTCTCTGTGCCTGGGAAGCAGAAGTGTTCACATTGCTTCGCAGAATCACTTTTGTGCAGAAAACAGTAACACTTGTTCAGAACGAAAGAAAGCACAGAGCCCCAGATTCTATGTTGTCCTGGAGAGCTTGCAGACCACTGGGGAAAGGCAGGCAGAGAATTCCCTGCTAGCACCTTCTCTGTGCCTGGGAAGCAGAAGTGTTCACATTGCTTCGCAGAATCGCTTTTGTGCAGAAAACAGTAACACTTGTTCAGAACGAAAGAAAGCACAGAGCCCCAGATTTTATGTTGCCCTGGAGAGCTTGCAGAGCACTGGGGAAAGGCAGGCAGAGAATTCCCTGCTAGCACCTTCTCTGTGCCTGTTCACATTGCTTCGCAGAATCGCTCTTGTGCAGAAAACAGTAACACTTGTTCAGACGAAAGAAAGCACAGAGCCCCAGATTTTATGTTGTCCTGGAGAGCTTGCAGAGCACTGGGGAAAGGCAGGCAGAGAATTCCCTGCTAGCACCTTCTCTGTGCCTGGGAAACAGAAGTGTTCACATTGCTTCGCAGAATCGCTTTTGTGCAGAAAACAGTAACACTTGTTCAGAACGAAAGAAAGCACAGAGCCCCAGATTTTATGTTGTCCTGGAGAGCTTGCAGAGCACTGGGGAAAGGCAGGCAGAGAATTCCCTGCTAGCACCTTCTCTGTGCCTGGGAAGCAGAGGTCTTCACATTGTTTCGCAGAATCGCTTTTGTGCAGAAAACAGTAACACTTGTTCAGAACGAAAGAAAGCACAGAGCCCCAGATTTTATGTTGTCCTGGAGAGCTTGCAGAGCACTGGGGAAAGGCAGGCAGAGAATTCCCTGCTAGCACCTTCTCTGTGCCCGGGAAGCAGAAGTGTTCACATTGCTTCGCAGAATCACTTTTGTGCAGAAAACAGTAACACTTGTTCAGAACGAAAGAAAGCACAGAGCCCCAGATTCTATGTTGTCCTGGAGAGCTTGCAGAGCACTGGGGAAAGGCAGGCAGAGAATTCCCTGCTAGCACCTTCTCTGTGCCTGGGAAGCAGAAGTGTTCACATTGCTTCGCAGAATCGCTTTTGTGCAGAAAACAGTAACACTTGTTCAGAACGAAAGAAAGCACAGAGCCCCAGATTTTATGTTGTCCTGGAGAGCTTGCAGAGCACTGGGGAAAGGCAGGCAGAGAATTCCCTGCTAGCACCTTCTCTGTGCCTGTTCACATTGCTTCGCAGAATCGCTTTTGTGCAGAAAACAGTAACACTTGTTCAGACGAAAGAAAGCACAGAGCCGCAGATTTTATGTTGTCCTGGAGAGCTTGCAGAGCACTGGGGAAAGGCAGGCAGAGAATTCCCTGCTAGCACCTTCTCTGTGCCTGGGAAGCAGAAGTCTTCACATTGCTTCGCAGAATCACTTTTGTGCAGAAAACAGTAACACTTGTTCAGAACGAAAGAAAGCACAGAGCCCCAGATTCTATGTTGTCCTGGAGAGCTTGCAGAGCACTGGGAAAAAGCAGGCAGAGAATTCCCTGCTAGCACCTTCTCTGTGCCTGGGAAGGAGAAGTGTTCACATTGCTTCGCAGAATCGCTTTTGTGCAGAAAACAGTAACACTTGTTCAGCACGAAAGAAAGCACAGAGCCCCAGATTTTATGTTGTCCTGGAGAGCTTGCAGAGCACTGGGGAAAGGCAGGCAGAGAATTCCCTGCTAGCACCTTCTCTGTGCCTGGGAAGCAGAAGTGTTCACATTGCTTCGCAGAATCGCTTTTGTGCAGAAAACACTAACACTTGTTCAGAACGAAAGAAAGCACAGAGCCCCAGATTCTATGTTGTCCTGGAGAGCTTGCAGAGCACTGGGGAAAGGCAGGCAGAGAATTCCCTGCTAGCACCTTCTCTGTGCCTGTTCACTTTGCTTCGCAGAATCGCTTTTGTGCAGAAAACAGTAACACTTGTTCAGAACGAAAGAAAGCACAGAGCCCCAGATTTTATGTTGTCCTGGAGAGCTTGCAGAGCACTGGGGAAAGGCAGGCAGAGAATTCCCTGCTAGCACCTTCTCTGTGCCTGGGAAGCAGAAGTCTTCACATTGCTTCGCAGAATCGCTTTTGTGCAGAAAACAGTAACACTTGTTCAGAACGAAAGAAAGCACAGAGCCCCAGATTTTATGTTGTCCTGGAGAGCTTGCAGAGCACTGGGGAAAGGCAGGCAGAGAATTCCCTGCTAGCACCTTCTCTGTGCCTGTTCACATTGTTTCGCAGAATCGCTTTTGTGCAGAAAACAGTAACACTTGTTCAGATGAAAGAAAGCACAGAGCCCCAGATTTTATGTTGTCCTGGAGAGCTTGCAGAGCACTGGGGAAAAGCAGGCAGAGAATTCCCTGCTAGCACCTTCTCTGTGCCTGGGAAGCAGAAGTGTTCACATTGCTTCGCAGAATCACTTTTGTGCAGAAAACAGTAACACTTGTTCAGAACGAAAGAAAGCACAGAGCCCCAGATTTTATGTTGCCCTGGAGAGCTTGCAGAGCACTGGGGAAAGGCAGGCAGAGAATTCCCTGCTAGCACCTTCTCTGTGCCTGTTCACATTGCTTCGCAGAATCGCTCTTGTGCAGAAAACAGTAACACTTGTTCAGAACGAAAGAAAGCACAGAGCCCCAGATTTTATGTTGCCCTGGAGAGCTTGCAGAGCACTGGGGAAAAGCAGGCAGAGAATTCCCTGCTAGCACCTTCTCTGTGCCTGGGAAGCAGAAGTGTTCACATTGCTTCGCAGAATCGCTTTTGTGCAGAAAACAGTAACACTTGTTCAGAACGAAAGAAAGCACAGAGCCCCAGATTTTATGTTGTCCTGGAGAGCTTGCAGAGCACTGGGGAAAGGCAGGCAGAGAATTCCCTGCTAGCACCTTCTCTGTGCCTGTTCACATTGCTTCGCAGAATCGCTTTTGTGCAGAAAACAGTAACACTTGTTCAGAACGAAAGAAAGCACAGAGCCCCAGATTTTATGTTGTCCTGGAGAGCTTGCAGAGCACTGCGGAAAGGCAGGCAGAGAATTCCCTGCTAGCACCTTCTCTGTGCCTGGGAAGCAGAAGTCTTCACATTGCTTCGCAGAATCGGTTTTGTGCAGAAAACAGTAACACTTGTTCAGAAGGAAAGAAAGCACAGAGCCCCAGATTCTATGTTGTCCTGGAGAGCTTGCAGAGCACTGGGGAAAAGCAGGCAGAGAGTTCCCTGCTAGCACCTTCTCTGTGCCTGGGAAACAGAAGTGTTCACATTGCTTCGCAGAATCGCTTTTGTGCAGAAAACAGTAACACTTGTTCAGAACGAAAGAAAACACAGAGCCCCAGATTTTATGTTGTCCTGGATAGCTTGCAGAGCACTGGGGAAAAGCAGGCAGAGAATTCCCTGCTAGCACCTTCTCTGTGCCTGGGAAGCAGAAGTGTTCACATTGCTTGGCAGAATCGCTTTTGTGCAGAAAACACTAACACTTGTTCAGAACGAAAGAAAGCACAGAGCCCCAGATTTTATGTTGTCCTGGAGAGCTTGCAGAGCACTGGGGAAAAGCAGGCAGAGAATTCCCTGCTAGCACCTTCTCTGTGCCTGGGAAACAGAAGTGTTCACATTGCTTCGCAGAATCGCTTTTGTGCAGAAAACTGTAACACTTGTTCAGAACGAAAGAAAGCACAGAGCCCCAGATTTTATGTTGTCCTGGAGAGCTTGCAGAGCACTGGGGAAAGGCAGGCAGAGAATTCCCTGCTAGCACCTTCTCTGTGCCTGTTCACATTGTTTCGCAGAATCGCTTTTGTGCAGAAAACAGTAACACTTGTTCAGACGAAAGAAAGCACAGAGCCCCAGATTTTATGTTGTCCTGGAGAGCTTGCAGAGCACTGGGGAAAGGCAGGCAGAGAATTCCCTGCTAGCACCTTCTCTGTGCCTGGGAAGCAGAAGTGTTCACATTGCTTCGCAGAATCACTTTTGTGCAGAAAACAGTAACACTTGTTCAGAACGAAAGAAAGCACAGAGCCCCAGATTCTATGTTGTCCTGGAGAGCTTGCAGAGCACTGGGAAAAAGCAGGCAGAGAATTCCCTGCTAGCACCTTCTCTGTGCCTGGGAAGCAGAAGTGTTCACATTGCTTCGCAGAATCACTTTTGTGCAGAAAACAGTAACACTTGTTCAGAACGAAAGAAAGCACAGAGCCCCAGATTCTATGTTGTCCTGGAGAGCTTGCAGACCACTGGGGAAAGGCAGGCAGAGAATTCCCTGCTAGCACCTTCTCTGTGCCTGGGAAGCAGAAGTGTTCACATTGCTTCGCAGAATCGCTTTTGTGCAGAAAACAGTAACACTTGTTCAGAACGAAAGAAAGCACAGAGCCCCAGATTTTATGTTGCCCTGGAGAGCTTGCAGAGCACTGGGGAAAGGCAGGCAGAGAATTCCCTGCTAGCACCTTCTCTGTGCCTGTTCACATTGCTTCGCAGAATCGCTCTTGTGCAGAAAACAGTAACACTTGTTCAGAACGAAAGAAAGCACAGAGCCCCAGATTCTATGTTGTCCTGGAGAGCTTGCAGAGCACTGGGAAAAAGCAGGCAGAGAATTCCCTGCTAGCACCTTCTCTGTGCCTGGGAAGCAGAAGTGTTCACATTGCTTCGCAGAATCACTTTTGTGCAGAAAACAGTAACACTTGTTCAGAACGAAAGAAAGCACAGAGCCCCAGATTCTATGTTGTCCTGGAGAGCTTGCAGACCACTGGGGAAAGGCAGGCAGAGAATTCCCTGCTAGCACCTTCTCTGTGCCTGGGAAGCAGAAGTGTTCACATTGCTTCGCAGAATCGCTTTTGTGCAGAAAACAGTAACACTTGTTCAGAACGAAAGAAAGCACAGAGCCCCAGATTTTATGTTGCCCTGGAGAGCTTGCAGAGCACTGGGGAAAGGCAGGCAGAGAATTCCCTGCTAGCACCTTCTCTGTGCCTGTTCACATTGCTTCGCAGAATCGCTCTTGTGCAGAAAACAGTAACACTTGTTCAGAACGAAAGAAAGCACAGAGCCCCAGATTTTATGTTGTCCTGGAGAGCTTGCAGAGCACTGCGGAAAGGCAGGCAGAGAATTCCCTGCTAGCACCTTCTCTGTGCCTGGGAAGCAGAAGTGTTCACATTGCTTCGCAGAATCGCTTTTGTGCAGAAAACAGTAACACTTGTTCAGAAGGAAAGAAAGCACAGAGCCCCAGATTCTATGTTGTCCTGGAGAGCTTGCAGAGCACTGGGGAAAAGCAGGCAGAGAGTTCCCTGCTAGCACCTTCTCTGTGCCTGGGAAACAGAAGTGTTCACATTGCTTCGCAGAATCGCTTTTGTGCAGAAAACAGTAACACTTGTTCAGAACGAAAGAAAACACAGAGCCCCAGATTTTATGTTGTCCTGGATAGCTTGCAGAGCACTGGGGAAAAGCAGGCAGAGAATTCCCTGCTAGCACCTTCTCTGTGCCTGGGAAGCAGAAGTGTTCACATTGCTTGGCAGAATCGCTTTTGTGCAGAAAACACTAACACTTGTTCAGAACGAAAGAAAGCACAGAGCCCCAGATTTTATGTTGTCCTGGAGAGCTTGCAGAGCACTGGGGAAAAGCAGGCAGAGAATTCCCTGCTAGCACCTTCTCTGTGCCTGGGAAACAGAAGTGTTCACATTGCTTCGCAGAATCGCTTTTGTGCAGAAAACAGTAACACTTGTTCAGAAGGAAAGAAAGCACAGAGCCCCAGATTCTATGTTGTCCTGGAGAGCTTGCAGAGCACTGGGGAAAAGCAGGCAGAGAGTTCCCTGCTAGCACCTTCTCTGTGCCTGGGAAACAGAAGTGTTCACATTGCTTCGCAGAATCGCTTTTGTGCAGAAAACAGTAACACTTGTTCAGAACGAAAGAAAACACAGAGCCCCAGATTTTATGTTGTCCTGGATAGCTTGCAGAGCACTGGGGAAAAGCAGGCAGAGAATTCCCTGCTAGCACCTTCTCTGTGCCTGGGAAGCAGAAGTGTTCACATTGCTTGGCAGAATCGCTTTTGTGCAGAAAACACTAACACTTGTTCAGAACGAAAGAAAGCACAGAGCCCCAGATTTTATGTTGTCCTGGAGAGCTTGCAGAGCACTGGGGAAAAGCAGGCAGAGAATTCCCTGCTAGCACCTTCTCTGTGCCTGGGAAACAGAAGTGTTCACATTGCTTCGCAGAATCGCTTTTGTGCAGAAAACAGTAACACTTGTTCAGAACGAAAGAAAGCACAGAGCCCCAGATTTTATGTTGTCCTGGAGAGCTTGCAGAGCACTGGGGAAAGGCAGGCAGAGAATTCCCTGCTAGCACCTTCTCTGTGCCTGTTCACATTGCTTCGCAGAATCGCTTTTGTGCAGAAAACAGTAACACTTGTTCAGACGAAAGAAAGCACAGAGCCCCAGATTTTATGTTGTCCTGGAGAGCTTGCAGAGCACTGGGGAAAGGCAGGCAGAGAATTCCCTGCTAGCACCTTCTCTGTGCCTGGGAAGCAGAAGTGTTCACATTGCTTCGCAGAATCACTTTTGTGCAGAAAACAGTAACACTTGTTCAGAACGAAAGAAAGCACAGAGCCCCAGATTCTATGTTGTCCTGGAGAGCTTGCAGAGCACTGGGAAAAAGCAGGCAGAGAATTCCCTGCTAGCACCTTCTCTGTGCCTGGGAAACAGAAGTGTTCACATTGCTTCGCAGAATCGCTTTTGTGCAGAAAACAGTAACACTTGTTCAGAACGAAAGAAAACACAGAGCCCCAGATTTTATGTTGTCCTGGATAGCTTGCAGAGCACTGGGGAAAAGCAGGCAGAGAATTCCCTGCTAGCACCTTCTCTGTGCCTGTTCACATTGCTTCGCAGAATCGCTTTTGTGCAGAAAACAGTAACACTTGTTCAGACGAAAGAAAGCACAGAGCCCCAGATTTGTTGTTGTCCTGGAGAGCTTGCAGAGCACTGGGGAAAGGCAGGCAGAGAATTCCCTGCTAGCACCTTCTCTGTGCCTGTTCACATTGTTTCGCAGAATCGCTTTTGTGCAGAAAACAGTAACACTTGTTCAGAACGAAAGAAAGCACAGAGCAACAGATTTTCTGTTGTCCTGGAGAGCTTGCAGAGCACTGGGGAAAGGCAGGCAGAGAATTCCCTGCTAGCACCTTCTCTGTGCCTGGGAAGCACAAGTGTTCACATTGCTTCGCAGAATCGCTTTTGTGCAGAAAACAGTAACACTTGTTCAGAACGAAAGAAAGCACAGAGCCCCAGATTTGCTGTTGTCCTGGAGAGCTTGCAGAGCACTGGGGAAAGGCAGGCAGAGAATTCCCTGCTAGCACCTTCTCTGTGCCTGGGAAGCAGAAGTCTTCACATTGCTTCGCAGAATCGCTTTTGTGCAGAAAACAGTAACACTTGTTCAGAACGAAAGAAAGCACAGAGCCCCAGATTTTATGTTGTCCTGGAGAGCTTGCAGAGCACTGGGGAAAGGCAGGCAGAGAATTCCCTGCTAGCACCTTCTCTGTGCCTGTTCACATTGTTTCGCAGAATCGCTTTTGTGCAGAAAACAGTAACACTTGTTCAGACGAAAGAAAGCACAGAGCCCCAGATTTTATGTTGTCCTGGAGAGCTTGCAGAGCACTGGGGAAAGGCAGGCAGAGAATTCCCTGCTAGCACCTTCTCTGTGCCTGGGAAGCAGAAGTGTTCACATTGCTTCGCAGAATCACTTTTGTGCAGAAAACAGTAACACTTGTTCAGAACGAAAGAAAGCACAGAGCCCCAGATTCTATGTTGTCCTGGAGAGCTTGCAGAGCACTGGGAAAAAGCAGGCAGAGAATTCCCTGCTAGCACCTTCTCTGTGCCTGGGAAGCAGAGGTCTTCACATTGTTTCGCAGAATCGCTTTTGTGCAGAAAACAGTAACACTTGTTCAGACGAAAGAAAGCACAGAGCCCCAGATTTTATGTTGTCCTGGAGAGCTTGCAGACCACTGGGGAAAGGCAGGCAGAGAATTCCCTGCTAGCACCTTCTCTGTGCCTGTTCACATTGTTTCGCAGAATCGCTTTTGTGCAGAAAACAGTAACACTTGTTCAGACGAAAGAAAGCACAGAGCCCCAGATTTTATGTTGTCCTGGAGAGCTTGCAGAGCACTGGGGAAAGGCAGGCAGAGAATTCCCTGCTAGCACCTTCTCTGTGCCTGGGAAGCAGAAGTGTTCACATTGCTTCGCAGAATCACTTTTGTGCAGAAAACAGTAACACTTGTTCAGAACGAAAGAAAGCACAGAGCCCCAGATTCTATGTTGTCCTGGAGAGCTTGCAGAGCACTGGGAAAAAGCAGGCAGAGAATTCCCTGCTAGCACCTTCTCTGTGCCTGGGAAGCAGAAGTCTTCACATTGCTTCGCAGAATCGCTTTTGTGCAGAAAACAGTAGCACTTGTTCAGAATGAAAGAAAGCACAGAGCCCCAGATTTTATGTTGTCCTGGAGAGCTTGCAGAGCACTGGGGAAAGGCAGGCAGAGAATTCCCTGCTAGCACCTTCTCTGTGCCTGGGAAGCAGAAGTGTTCACATTGCTTCGCAGAATCGCTTTTGTGCAGAAAACAGTAACACTTGTTCAGAACGAAAGAAAGCACAGAGCCCCAGATTTTATGTTGTCCTGGAGAGCTTGCAGAGCACTGGGGAAAAGCAGGCAGAGAATTCCCTGCTAGCACCTTCTCTGTGCCTGGGAAACAGAAGTGTTCACATTGCTTCGCAGAATCGCTTTTGTGCAGAAAACAGTAACACTTTTTCAGAACGAAAGAAAGCACAGAGCCCCAGATTTTATGTTGTCCTGGAGAGCTTGCAGAGCACTGGGGAAAGGCAGGCAGAGAATTCCCTGCTAGCACCTTCTCTGTGCCTGTTCACATTGCTTCGCAGAATCGCTTTTGTGCAGAAAACAGTAACACTTGTTCAGACGAAAGAAAGCACAGAGCCCCAGATTTGTTGTTGTCCTGGAGAGCTTGCAGAGCACTGGGGAAAGGCAGGCAGAGAATTCCCTGCTAGCACCTTCTCTGTGCCTGTTCACATTGTTTCGCAGAATCGCTTTTGTGCAGAAAACAGTAACACTTGTTCAGAACGAAAGAAAGCACAGAGCAACAGATTTTCTGTTGTCCTGGAGAGCTTGCAGAGCACTGGGGAAAGGCAGGCAGAGAATTCCCTGCTAGCACCTTCTCTGTGCCTGGGAAGCACAAGTGTTCACATTGCTTCGCAGAATCGCTTTTGTGCAGAAAACAGTAACACTTGTTCAGAACGAAAGAAAGCACAGAGCCCCAGATTTGCTGTTGTCCTGGAGAGCTTGCAGAGCACTGGGGAAAGGCAGGCAGAGAATTCCCTGCTAGCACCTTCTCTGTGCCTGGGAAGCACAAGTGTTCACATTGCTTCGCAGAATCGCTTTTGTGCAGAAAACAGTAACACTTGTTCAGAACGAAAGAAAGCACAGAGCCCCAGATTTGCTGTTGTCCTGGAGAGCTTGCAGAGCACTGGGGAAAGGCAGGCAGAGAATTCCCTGCTAGCACCTTCTCTGTGCCTGGGAAGCACAAGTGTTCACATTGCTTCGCAGAATCGCTTTTGTGCAGAAAACAGTAACACTTGTTCAGAACGAAAGAAAGCACAGAGCCCCAGATTTTATGTTGTCCTGGAGAGCTTGCAGAGCACTGGGGAAAGGCAGGCAGAGAATTCCCTGCTAGCACCTTCTCTGTGCCTGGGAAGCACAAGTGTTCACATTGCTTCGCAGAATCGCTTTTGTGCAGAAAACAGTAACACTTGTTCAGAACGAAAGAAAGCACAGAGCCCCAGATTTTATGTTGTCCTGGAGAGCTTGCAGAGCACTGGGGAAAGGCAGGCAGAGAATTCCCTGCTAGCACCTTCTCTGTGCCTGTTCACATTGCTTCGCAGAATCGCTTTTGTGCAGAAAACAGTAACACTTGTTCAGACGAAAGAAAGCACAGAGCCCCAGATTCTATGTTGTCCTGGAGAGCTTGCAGAGCACTGGGGAAAGGCAGGCAGAGAATTCCCTGCTAGCACCTTCTCTGTGCCTGGGAAACAGAAGTGTTCACATTGCTTCGCAGAATCGCTTTTGTGCAGAAAACAGTAACACTTGTTCAGAACGAAAGAAAGCACAGAGCCCCAGATTTTATGTTGTCCTGGAGAGCTTGCAGAGCACTGGGGAAAGGCAGGCAGAGAATTCCCTGCTAGCACCTTCTCTGTGCCTGGAAGCAGAGGTCTTCACATTGTTTCGCAGAATCGCTTTTGTGCAGAAAACAATAACACTTGTTCAGAACGAAAGAAAGCACAGAGCCCCAGATTTTATGTTGTCCTGGAGAGCTTGCAGAGCACTGGGGAAAGGCAGGCAGAGAATTCCCTGCTAGCACCTTCTCTGTGCCTGGGAAGCAGAAGTCTTCACATTGCTTCGCAGAATCGCTTTTGTGCAGAAAACAGTAACACTTGTTCAGAACGAAAGAAAGCACAGAGCCCCAGATTTTATGTTGTCCTGGAGAGCTTGCAGAGCACTGGGGACAGGCAGGCAGAGAATTCCCTGCTAGCACCTTCTCTGTGCCCGGGAAGCAGAAGTGTTCACATTGCTTCGCAGAATCACTTTTGTGCAGAAAACAGTAACACTTGTTCAGAACGAAAGAAAGCACAGAGCCCCAGATTCTATGTTGTCCTGGAGAGCTTGCAGAGCACTGGGGAAAGGCAGGCAGAGAATTCCCTGCTAGCACCTTCTCTGTGCCTGGGAAGCAGAAGTGTTCACATTGCTTCGCAGAATCGCTTTTGTGCAGAAAACAGTAACACTTGTTCAGAACGAAAGAAAGCACAGAGCCCCAGATTTTATGTTGTCCTGGAGAGCTTGCAGAGCACTGGGGAAAGGCAGGCAGAGAATTCCCTGCTAGCACCTTCTCTGTGCCTGTTCACATTGTTTCGCAGAATCGCTTTTGTGCAGAAAACAGTAACACTTGTTCAGACGAAAGAAAGCACAGAGCCCCAGATTTTATGTTGTCCTGGAGAGCTTGCAGAGCACTGGGGAAAAGCAGGCAGAGAATTCCCTGCTAGCACCTTCTCTGTGCCTGGGAAACAGAAGTGTTCCCATTGCTTCGCAGAATCGCTTTTGTGCAGAAAACAGTAACACTTGTTCAGAACGAAAGAAAGCACAGAGCCCCAGATTTTATGTTGTCCTGGAGAGCTTGCAGAGCACTGGGGAAAGGCAGGCAGAGAATTCCCTGCTAGCACCTTCTCTGTGTCTGTTCACGTTGCTTCGCAGAATCGCTTTTGTGCAGAAAACAGTAACACTTGTTCAGACGAAAGAAAGCACAGAGCCGCAGATTTTATGTTGTCCTGGAGAGCTTGCAGAGCACTGGGGAAAGGCAGGCAGAGAATTCCCTGCTAGCACCTTCTCTGTGCCTGGGAAGCAGAAGTGTTCACATTGCTTCGCAGAATCGCTTTTGTGCAGAAAACAGTAACACTTGTTCAGAACGAAAGAAAGCACAGAGCCCCAGATTCTATGTTGTCCTGGAGAGCTTGCAGAGCACTGGGAAAAAGCAGGCAGAGAATTCCCTGCTAGCACCTTCTCTGTGCCTGGGAAGGAGAAGTGTTCACATTGCTTCGCAGAATCGCTTTTGTGCAGAAAACAGTAACACTTGTTCAGCACGAAAGAAAGCACAGAGCCCCAGATTTTATGTTGTCCTGGAGAGCTTGCAGAGCACTGGGGAAAGGCAGGCAGAGAATTCCCTGCTAGCACCTTCTCTGTGCCTGGGAAGCAGAAGTGTTCACATTGCTTCGCAGAATCGCTTTTGTGCAGAAAACACTAACACTTGTTCAGAACGAAAGAAAGCACAGAGCCCCAGATTCTATGTTGTCCTGGAGAGCTTGCAGAGCACTGGGGAAAGGCAGGCAGAGAATTCCCTGCTAGCACCTTCTCTGTGCCTGTTCACTTTGCTTCGCAGAATCGCTTTTGTGCAGAAAACAGTAACACTTGTTCAGAACGAAAGAAAGCACAGAGCCCCAGATTTTATGTTGTCCTGGAGAGCTTGCAGAGCACTGGGGAAAGGCAGGCAGAGAATTCCCTGCTAGCACCTTCTCTGTGCCTGGGAAGCAGAAGTCTTCACATTGCTTCGCAGAATCGCTTTTGTGCAGAAAACAGTAACACTTGTTCAGAACGAAAGAAAGCACAGAGCCCCAGATTTTATGTTGTCCTGGAGAGCTTGCAGAGCACTGGGGAAAGGCAGGCAGAGAATTCCCTGCTAGCACCTTCTCTGTGCCTGTTCACATTGTTTCGCAGAATCGCTTTTGTGCAGAAAACAGTAACACTTGTTCAGATGAAAGAAAGCACAGAGCCCCAGATTTTATGTTGTCCTGGAGAGCTTGCAGAGCACTGGGGAAAAGCAGGCAGAGAGTTCCCTGCTAGCACCTTCTCTGTGCCTGTTCACATTGCTTCGCAGAATCGCTCTTGTGCAGAAAACAGTAACACTTGTTCAGAACGAAAGAAAGCACAGAGCCCCAGATTTTATGTTGCCCTGGAGAGCTTGCAGAGCACTGGGGAAAAGCAGGCAGAGAATTCCCTGCTAGCACCTTCTCTGTGCCTGGGAAGCAGAAGTGTTCACATTGCTTCGCAGAATCGCTTTTGTGCAGAAAACAGTAACACTTGTTCAGAACGAAAGAAAGCACAGAGCCCCAGATTTTATGTTGTCCTGGAGAGCTTGCAGAGCACTGGGGAAAGGCAGGCAGAGAATTCCCTGCTAGCACCTTCTCTGTGCCTGTTCACATTGCTTCGCAGAATCGCTTTTGTGCAGAAAACAGTAACACTTGTTCAGAACGAAAGAAAGCACAGAGCCCCAGATTTTATGTTGTCCTGGAGAGCTTGCAGAGCACTGCGGAAAGGCAGGCAGAGAATTCCCTGCTAGCACCTTCTCTGTGCCTGGGAAGCAGAAGTGTTCACATTGCTTCGCAGAATCGCTTTTGTGCAGAAAACAGTAACACTTGTTCAGAAGGAAAGAAAGCACAGAGCCCCAGATTCTATGTTGTCCTGGAGAGCTTGCAGAGCACTGGGGAAAAGCAGGCAGAGAGTTCCCTGCTAGCACCTTCTCTGTGCCTGGGAAACAGAAGTGTTCACATTGCTTCGCAGAATCGCTTTTGTGCAGAAAACAGTAACACTTGTTCAGACGAAAGAAAGCACAGAGCCCCAGATTTTATGTTGTCCTGGAGAGCTTGCAGAGCACTGGGGAAAGGCAGGCAGAGAATTCCCTGCTAGCACCTTCTCTGTGCCTGGGAAGCAGAAGTGTTCACATTGCTTCGCAGAATCGCTTTTGTGCAGAAAACACTGACACTTGTTCAGAACGAAAGAAAGCACAGAGCCCCAGATTTTATGTTGTCCTGGAGAGCTTGCAGAGCACTGGGGAAAGGCAGGCAGAGAATTCCCTGCTAGCACCTTCTCTGTGCCTGTTCACATTGCTTCGCAGAATCGCTTTTGTGCAGAAAACAGTAACACTTGTTCAGCACGAAAGAAAGCACAGAGCCCCAGATTTTATGTTGTCCTGGAGAGCTTGCAGAGCACTGGGGAAAAGCAGGCAGAGAATTCCCTGCTAGCACCTTCTCTGTGCCTGGGAAACAGAAGTGTTCACATTGCTTCGCAGAATCGCTTTTGTGCAGAAAACAGTAACACTTTTTCAGAACGAAAGAAAGCACAGAGCCCCAGATTCTATGTTGTCCTGGAGAGCTTGCAGAGCACTGGGGAAAGGCAGGCAGAGAATTCCCTGCTAGCACCTTCTCTGTGCCTGGGAAGCAGAAGTGTTCACATTGCTTCGCAGAATCGCTTTTGTGCAGAAAACACTGACAATTTTTCAGAACAAAAGAAAGCACAGAGCCCCAGATTTTATGTTGTCCTGGAGAGCTTGCAGAGCACTGGGGAAAAGCAGGCAGAGAATTCCTTGCTAGCACCTTCTCTGTGCCTGGGAAGCACAAGTGTTCACATTGCTTCGCAGAATCGCTTTTGTGCAGAAAACAGTAACACTTGTTCAGAACGAAAGAAAACACAGAGCCCCAGATTTTATGTTGTCCTGGAGAGCTTGCAGAGCACTGGGGAAAAGCAGGCAGAGAATTCCCTGCTAGCACCTTCTCTGTGCCTGGGAAGCAGAAGTGTTCACATTGCTTGGCAGAATCGCTTTTGTGCAGAAAACACTAACACTTGTTCAGAACGAAAGAAAGCACAGAGCCCCAGATTTTATGTTGTCCTGGAGAGCTTGCAGAGCACTGGGGAAAAGCAGGCAGAGAATTCCCTGCTAGCACCTTCTCTGTGCCTGGGAAACAGAAGTGTTCACATTGCTTCGCAGAATCGCTTTTGTGCAGAAAACAGTAACACTTGTTCAGAACGAAAGAAAGCACAGAGCCCCAGATTTTATGTTGTCCTGGAGAGCTTGCAGAGCACTGGGGAAAGGCAGGCAGAGAATTCCCTGCTAGCACCTTCTCTGTGCCTGTTCACATTGCTTCGCAGAATCGCTTTTGTGCAGAAAACAGTAACACTTGTTCAGACGAAAGAAAGCACAGAGCCCCAGATTCTATGTTGTCCTGGAGAGCTTGCAGAGCACTGGGGAAAGGCAGGCAGAGAATTCCCTGCTAGCACCTTCTCTGTGCCTGGGAAACAGAAGTGTTCACATTGCTTCGCAGAATCGCTTTTGTGCAGAAAACAGTAACACTTGTTCAGACGAAAGAAAGCACAGAGCCCCAGATTTTATGTTGTCCTGGAGAGCTTGCAGAGCACTGGGGAAAGGCAGGCAGAGAATTCCCTGCTAGCACCTTCTCTGTGCCTGGGAAGCAGAAGTGTTCACATTGCTTCGCAGAATCACTTTTGTGCAGAAAACAGTAACACTTGTTCAGAACGAAAGAAAGCACAGAGCCCCACATTTTATGTTGTCCTGGACAGCTTGCAGAGTACTGGGGAAAAGCAGGCAGAGAATTCCCTGCTAGCACCTTCTCTGTGCCTGGGAAGCAGAAGTGTTCACATTGCTTGGCAGAATCGCTTTTGTGCAGAAAACAGTAACACTTGTTCAGAACGAAAGAAAGCACAGAGCCCCAGATCTTATGTTGTCCTGGAGAGCTTGCGGAGCACTGGGGAAAAGCAGGCAGAGAATTCCCTGCTAGCACCTTCTCTGTGCCTGGGAAGCAGAAGTGTTCACATTGCTTCGCAGAATCGCTTTTGTGCAGAAAACAGTAGCACTTGTTCAGAACGAAAGAAAGCACAGAGCCCCAGATTTTCTGTTGTCCTGGAGAGCTTGCAGAGCACTGGGGAAAGGCAGGCAGAGAATTCCCTGCTAGCACCTTCTCTGTGCCTGTTCACATTCCTTCGCAGAATCGCTTTTGTGCAGAAAACAGTAACACTTGTTCAGAAGGAAAGAAAGCACAGAGCCCCAGATTTTATGTTGTCCTGGAGAGCTTGCAGAGCACTGGGGAAAGGCAGGCAGAGAATTCCCTGCTAGCACCTTCTCTGTGCCTGGGAAGCAGAGGTCTTCACATTGTTTCGCAGAATCGCTTTTGTGCAGAAAACAATAACACTTGTTCAGAACGAAAGAAAGCACAGAGCCCCAGATTTTATGTTGTCCTGGAGAGCTTGCAGAGCACTGGGGAAAAGCAGGCAGAGAATTCCCTGCTAGCACCTTCTCTGTGCCTGGGAAACAGAAGTGTTCACATTGCTTCGCAGAATCGCTTTTGTGCAGAAAACAGTAACACTTGTTCAGAACGAAAGAAAGCACAGAGCCCCAGATTTTATGTTGTCCTGGAGAGCTTGCAGAGCACTGGGGAAAGGCAGGCAGAGAATTCCCTGCTAGCACCTTCTCTGTGCCTGTTCACATTGTTTCGCAGAATCGCTTTTGTGCAGAAAACAGTAACACTTGTTCAGACGAAAGAAAGCACAGAGCCCCAGATTTTATGTTGTCCTGGAGAGCTTGCAGAGCACTGGGGAAAGGCAGGCAGAGAATTCCCTGCTAGCACCTTCTCTGTGCCTGGGAAGCAGAAGTGTTCACATTGCTTCGCAGAATCACTTTTGTGCAGAAAACAGTAACACTTGTTCAGAACGAAAGAAAGCACAGAGCCCCAGATTCTATGTTGTCCTGGAGAGCTTGCAGAGCACTGGGAAAAAGCAGGCAGAGAATTCCCTGCTAGCACCTTCTCTGTGCCTGGGAAGCAGAGGTCTTCACATTGTTTCGCAGAATCGCTTTTGTGCAGAAAACAATAACACTTGTTCAGAACGAAAGAAAGCACAGAGCCCCAGATTTTATGTTGTCCTGGAGAGCTTGCAGACCACTGGGGAAAGGCAGGCAGAGAATTCCCTGCTAGCACCTTCTCTGTGCCTGTTCACATTGTTTCGCAGAATCGCTTTTGTGCAGAAAACAGTAACACTTGTTCAGACGAAAGAAAGCACAGAGCCCCAGATTTTATGTTGTCCTGGAGAGCTTGCAGAGCACTGGGGAAAGGCAGGCAGAGAATTCCCTGCTAGCACCTTCTCTGTGCCTGGGAAGCAGAAGTGTTCACATTGCTTCGCAGAATCACTTTTGTGCAGAAAACAGTAACACTTGTTCAGAACGAAAGAAAGCACAGAGCCCCAGATTCTATGTTGTCCTGGAGAGCTTGCAGAGCACTGGGAAAAAGCAGGCAGAGAATTCCCTGCTAGCACCTTCTCTGTGCCTGGGAAGCAGAAGTCTTCACATTGCTTCGCAGAATCGCTTTTGTGCAGAAAACAGTAGCACTTGTTCAGAATGAAAGAAAGCACAGAGCCCCAGATTTTATGTTGTCCTGGAGAGCTTGCAGAGCACTGGGGAAAGGCAGGCAGAGAATTCCCTGCTAGCACCTTCTCTGTGCCTGGGAAGCAGAAGTGTTCACATTGCTTCGCAGAATCGCTTTTGTGCAGAAAACAGTAACACTTGTTCAGAACGAAAGAAAGCACAGAGCCCCAGATTTTATGTTGTCCTGGAGAGCTTGCAGAGCACTGGGGAAAAGCAGGCAGAGAATTCCCTGCTAGCACCTTCTCTGTGCCTGGGAAGCAGAAGTGTTCACATTGCTTCGCAGAATCGCTTTTGTGCAGAAAACAGTAACACTTTTTCAGAACGAAAGAAAGCACAGAGCCCCAGATTTTATGTTGTCCTGGAGAGCTTGCAGAGCACTGGGGAAAGGCAGGCAGAGAATTCCCTGCTAGCACCTTCTCTGTGCCTGTTCACATTGCTTCGCAGAATCGCTTTTGTGCAGAAAACAGTAACACTTGTTCAGACGAAAGAAAGCACAGAGCCCCAGATTTGTTGTTGTCCTGGAGAGCTTGCAGAGCACTGGGGAAAGGCAGGCAGAGAATTCCCTGCTAGCACCTTCTCTGTGCCTGTTCACATTGTTTCGCAGAATCGCTTTTGTGCAGAAAACAGTAACACTTGTTCAGAACGAAAGAAAGCACAGAGCAACAGATTTTCTGTTGTCCTGGAGAGCTTGCAGAGCACTGGGGAAAGGCAGGCAGAGAATTCCCTGCTAGCACCTTCTCTGTGCCTGGGAAGCACAAGTGTTCACATTGCTTCGCAGAATCGCTTTTGTGCAGAAAACAGTAACACTTGTTCAGAACGAAAGAAAGCACAGAGCCCCAGATTTGCTGTTGTCCTGGAGAGCTTGCAGAGCACTGGGGAAAGGCAGGCAGAGAATTCCCTGCTAGCACCTTCTCTGTGCCTGGGAAGCACAAGTGTTCACATTGCTTCGCAGAATCGCTTTTGTGCAGAAAACAGTAACACTTGTTCAGAACGAAAGAAAGCACAGAGCCCCAGATTTGCTGTTGTCCTGGAGAGCTTGCAGAGCACTGGGGAAAGGCAGGCAGAGAATTCCCTGCTAGCACCTTCTCTGTGCCTGGGAAGCACAAGTGTTCACATTGCTTCGCAGAATCGCTTTTGTGCAGAAAACAGTAACACTTGTTCAGAACGAAAGAAAGCACAGAGCCCCAGATTTTATGTTGTCCTGGAGAGCTTGCAGAGCACTGGGGAAAGGCAGGCAGAGAATTCCCTGCTAGCACCTTCTCTGTGCCTGGGAAGCACAAGTGTTCACATTGCTTCGCAGAATCGCTTTTGTGCAGAAAACAGTAACACTTGTTCAGAACGAAAGAAAGCACAGAGCCCCAGATTTTATGTTGTCCTGGAGAGCTTGCAGAGCACTGGGGAAAGGCAGGCAGAGAATTCCCTGCTAGCACCTTCTCTGTGCCTGTTCACATTGCTTCGCAGAATCGCTTTTGTGCAGAAAACAGTAACACTTGTTCAGACGAAAGAAAGCACAGAGCCCCAGATTCTATGTTGTCCTGGAGAGCTTGCAGAGCACTGGGGAAAGGCAGGCAGAGAATTCCCTGCTAGCACCTTCTCTGTGCCTGGGAAACAGAAGTGTTCACATTGCTTCGCAGAATCGCTTTTGTGCAGAAAACAGTAACACTTGTTCAGAACGAAAGAAAGCACAGAGCCCCAGATTTTATGTTGTCCTGGAGAGCTTGCAGAGCACTGGGGAAAGGCAGGCAGAGAATTCCCTGCTAGCACCTTCTCTGTGCCTGGAAGCAGAGGTCTTCACATTGTTTCGCAGAATCGCTTTTGTGCAGAAAACAATAACACTTGTTCAGAACGAAAGAAAGCACAGAGCCCCAGATTTTATGTTGTCCTGGAGAGCTTGCAGAGCACTGGGGAAAGGCAGGCAGAGAATTCCCTGCTAGCACCTTCTCTGTGCCTGGGAAGCAGAAGTCTTCACATTGCTTCGCAGAATCGCTTTTGTGCAGAAAACAGTAACACTTGTTCAGAACGAAAGAAAGCACAGAGCCCCAGATTTTATGTTGTCCTGGAGAGCTTGCAGAGCACTGGGGACAGGCAGGCAGAGAATTCCCTGCTAGCACCTTCTCTGTGCCCGGGAAGCAGAAGTGTTCACATTGCTTCGCAGAATCACTTTTGTGCAGAAAACAGTAACACTTGTTCAGAACGAAAGAAAGCACAGAGCCCCAGATTCTATGTTGTCCTGGAGAGCTTGCAGAGCACTGGGGAAAGGCAGGCAGAGAATTCCCTGCTAGCACCTTCTCTGTGCCTGGGAAGCAGAAGTGTTCACATTGCTTCGCAGAATCGCTTTTGTGCAGAAAACAGTAACACTTGTTCAGAACGAAAGAAAGCACAGAGCCCCAGATTTTATGTTGTCCTGGAGAGCTTGCAGAGCACTGGGGAAAGGCAGGCAGAGAATTCCCTGCTAGCACCTTCTCTGTGCCTGTTCACATTGTTTCGCAGAATCGCTTTTGTGCAGAAAACAGTAACACTTGTTCAGACGAAAGAAAGCACAGAGCCCCAGATTTTATGTTGTCCTGGAGAGCTTGCAGAGCACTGGGGAAAAGCAGGCAGAGAATTCCCTGCTAGCACCTTCTCTGTGCCTGGGAAACAGAAGTGTTCCCATTGCTTCGCAGAATCGCTTTTGTGCAGAAAACAGTAACACTTGTTCAGAACGAAAGAAAGCACAGAGCCCCAGATTTTATGTTGTCCTGGAGAGCTTGCAGAGCACTGGGGAAAGGCAGGCAGAGAATTCCCTGCTAGCACCTTCTCTGTGCCTGTTCACATTGCTTCGCAGAATCGCTTTTGTGCAGAAAAGAGTAACACTTGTTCAGACGAAAGAAAGCACAGAGCCGCAGATTTTATGTTGTCCTGGAGAGCTTGCAGAGCACTGGGGAAAGGCAGGCAGAGAATTCCCTGCTAGCACCTTCTCTGTGCCTGGGAAGCACAAGTGTTCACATTGCTTCGCAGAATCGCTTTTGTGCAGAAAACAGTAACACTTGTTCAGAACGAAAGAAAGCACAGAGCCCCAGATTCTATGTTGTCCTGGAGAGCTTGCAGAGCACTGGGAAAAAGCAGGCAGAGAATTCCCTGCTAGCACCTTCTCTGTGCCTGGGAAGGAGAAGTGTTCACATTGCTTCGCAGAATCGCTTTTGTGCAGAAAACAGTAACACTTGTTCAGCACGAAAGAAAGCACAGAGCCCCAGATTTTATGTTGTCCTGGAGAGCTTGCAGAGCACTGGGGAAAGGCAGGCAGAGAATTCCCTGCTAGCACCTTCTCTGTGCCTGGGAAGCAGAAGTGTTCACATTGCTTCGCAGAATCGCTTTTGTGCAGAAAACACTAACACTTGTTCAGAACGAAAGAAAGCACAGAGCCCCAGATTCTATGTTGTCCTGGAGAGCTTGCAGAGCACTGGGGAAAGGCAGGCAGAGAATTCCCTGCTAGCACCTTCTCTGTGCCTGTTCACTTTGCTTCGCAGAATCGCTTTTGTGCAGAAAACAGTAACACTTGTTCAGAACGAAAGAAAGCACAGAGCCCCAGATTTTATGTTGTCCTGGAGAGCTTGCAGAGCACTGGGGAAAGGCAGGCAGAGAATTCCCTGCTAGCACCTTCTCTGTGCCTGGGAAGCAGAAGTCTTCACATTGCTTCGCAGAATCGCTTTTGTGCAGAAAACAGTAACACTTGTTCAGAACGAAAGAAAGCACAGAGCCCCAGATTTTATGTTGTCCTGGAGAGCTTGCAGAGCACTGGGGAAAGGCAGGCAGAGAATTCCCTGCTAGCACCTTCTCTGTGCCTGTTCACATTGTTTCGCAGAATCGCTTTTGTGCAGAAAACAGTAACACTTGTTCAGATGAAAGAAAGCACAGAGCCCCAGATTTTATGTTGTCCTGGAGAGCTTGCAGAGCACTGGGGAAAAGCAGGCAGAGAGTTCCCTGCTAGCACCTTCTCTGTGCCTGTTCACATTGCTTCGCAGAATCGCTCTTGTGCAGAAAACAGTAACACTTGTTCAGAACGAAAGAAAGCACAGAGCCCCAGATTTTATGTTGCCCTGGAGAGCTTGCAGAGCACTGGGGAAAAGCAGGCAGAGAATTCCCTGCTAGCACCTTCTCTGTGCCTGGGAAGCAGAAGTGTTCACATTGCTTCGCAGAATCGCTTTTGTGCAGAAAACAGTAACACTTGTTCAGAACGAAAGAAAGCACAGAGCCCCAGATTTTATGTTGTCCTGGAGAGCTTGCAGAGCACTGGGGAAAGGCAGGCAGAGAATTCCCTGCTAGCACCTTCTCTGTGCCTGTTCACATTGCTTCGCAGAATCGCTTTTGTGCAGAAAACAGTAACACTTGTTCAGAACGAAAGAAAGCACAGAGCCCCAGATTTTATGTTGTCCTGGAGAGCTTGCAGAGCACTGCGGAAAGGCAGGCAGAGAATTCCCTGCTAGCACCTTCTCTGTGCCTGGGAAGCAGAAGTGTTCACATTGCTTCGCAGAATCGCTTTTGTGCAGAAAACAGTAACACTTGTTCAGAAGGAAAGAAAGCACAGAGCCCCAGATTCTATGTTGTCCTGGAGAGCTTGCAGAGCACTGGGGAAAAGCAGGCAGAGAGTTCCCTGCTAGCACCTTCTCTGTGCCTGGGAAACAGAAGTGTTCACATTGCTTCGCAGAATCGCTTTTGTGCAGAAAACAGTAACACTTGTTCAGACGAAAGAAAGCACAGAGCCCCAGATTTTATGTTGTCCTGGAGAGCTTGCAGAGCACTGGGGAAAGGCAGGCAGAGAATTCCCTGCTAGCACCTTCTCTGTGCCTGGGAAGCAGAAGTGTTCACATTGCTTCGCAGAATCGCTTTTGTGCAGAAAACACTGACACTTGTTCAGAACGAAAGAAAGCACAGAGCCCCAGATTTTATGTTGTCCTGGAGAGCTTGCAGAGCACTGGGGAAAGGCAGGCAGAGAATTCCCTGCTAGCACCTTCTCTGTGCCTGTTCACATTGCTTCGCAGAATCGCTTTTGTGCAGAAAACAGTAACACTTGTTCAGCACGAAAGAAAGCACAGAGCCCCAGATTTTATGTTGTCCTGGAGAGCTTGCAGAGCACTGGGGAAAAGCAGGCAGAGAATTCCCTGCTAGCACCTTCTCTGTGCCTGGGAAACAGAAGTGTTCACATTGCTTCGCAGAATCGCTTTTGTGCAGAAAACAGTAACACTTTTTCAGAACGAAAGAAAGCACAGAGCCCCAGATTCTATGTTGTCCTGGAGAGCTTGCAGAGCACTGGGGAAAGGCAGGCAGAGAATTCCCTGCTAGCACCTTCTCTGTGCCTGGGAAGCAGAAGTGTTCACATTGCTTCGCAGAATCGCTTTTGTGCAGAAAACACTGACAATTTTTCAGAACAAAAGAAAGCACAGAGCCCCAGATTTTATGTTGTCCTGGAGAGCTTGCAGAGCACTGGGGAAAAGCAGGCAGAGAATTCCTTGCTAGCACCTTCTCTGTGCCTGGGAAGCAGAAGTGTTCACATTGCTTCGCAGAATCGCTTTTGTGCAGAAAACAGTAACACTTGTTCAGAACGAAAGAAAACACAGAGCCCCAGATTTTATGTTGTCCTGGAGAGCTTGCAGAGCACTGGGGAAAAGCAGGCAGAGAATTCCCTGCTAGCACCTTCTCTGTGCCTGGGAAGCAGAAGTGTTCACATTGCTTCGCAGAATCGCTTTTGTGCAGAAAACACTAACACTTGTTCAGAACGAAAGAAAGCACAGAGCCCCAGATTTTATGTTGTCCTGGAGAGCTTGCAGAGCACTGGGGAAAAGCAGGCAGAGAATTCCCTGCTAGCACCTTCTCTGTGCCTGGGAAACAGAAGTGTTCACATTGCTTCGCAGAATCGCTTTTGTGCAGAAAACAGTAACACTTGTTCAGAACGAAAGAAAGCACAGAGCCCCAGATTTTATGTTGTCCTGGAGAGCTTGCAGAGCACTGGGGAAAGGCAGGCAGAGAATTCCCTGCTAGCACCTTCTCTGTGCCTGTTCACATTGCTTCGCAGAATCGCTTTTGTGCAGAAAACAGTAACACTTGTTCAGACGAAAGAAAGCACAGAGCCCCAGATTCTATGTTGTCCTGGAGAGCTTGCAGAGCACTGGGGAAAGGCAGGCAGAGAATTCCCTGCTAGCACCTTCTCTGTGCCTGGGAAGCACAAGTGTTCACATTGCTTCGCAGAATCGCTTTTGTGCAGAAAACAGTAACACTTGTTCAGAACGAAAGAAAGCACAGAGCCCCAGATTCTATGTTGTCCTGGAGAGCTTGCAGAGCACTGGGAAAAAGCAGGCAGAGAATTCCCTGCTAGCACCTTCTCTGTGCCTGGGAAGGAGAAGTGTTCACATTGCTTCGCAGAATCGCTTTTGTGCAGAAAACAGTAACACTTGTTCAGCACGAAAGAAAGCACAGAGCCCCAGATTTTATGTTGTCCTGGAGAGCTTGCAGAGCACTGGGGAAAGGCAGGCAGAGAATTCCCTGCTAGCACCTTCTCTGTGCCTGGGAAGCAGAAGTGTTCACATTGCTTCGCAGAATCGCTTTTGTGCAGAAAACACTAACACTTGTTCAGAACGAAAGAAAGCACAGAGCCCCAGATTCTATGTTGTCCTGGAGAGCTTGCAGAGCACTGGGGAAAGGCAGGCAGAGAATTCCCTGCTAGCACCTTCTCTGTGCCTGTTCACTTTGCTTCGCAGAATCGCTTTTGTGCAGAAAACAGTAACACTTGTTCAGAACGAAAGAAAGCACAGAGCCCCAGATTTTATGTTGTCCTGGAGAGCTTGCAGAGCACTGGGGAAAGGCAGGCAGAGAATTCCCTGCTAGCACCTTCTCTGTGCCTGGGAAGCAGAAGTCTTCACATTGCTTCGCAGAATCGCTTTTGTGCAGAAAACAGTAACACTTGTTCAGAACGAAAGAAAGCACAGAGCCCCAGATTTTATGTTGTCCTGGAGAGCTTGCAGAGCACTGGGGAAAGGCAGGCAGAGAATTCCCTGCTAGCACCTTCTCTGTGCCTGTTCACATTGTTTCGCAGAATCGCTTTTGTGCAGAAAACAGTAACACTTGTTCAGATGAAAGAAAGCACAGAGCCCCAGATTTTATGTTGTCCTGGAGAGCTTGCAGAGCACTGGGGAAAAGCAGGCAGAGAGTTCCCTGCTAGCACCTTCTCTGTGCCTGTTCACATTGCTTCGCAGAATCGCTCTTGTGCAGAAAACAGTAACACTTGTTCAGAACGAAAGAAAGCACAGAGCCCCAGATTTTATGTTGCCCTGGAGAGCTTGCAGAGCACTGGGGAAAAGCAGGCAGAGAATTCCCTGCTAGCACCTTCTCTGTGCCTGGGAAGCAGAAGTGTTCACATTGCTTCGCAGAATCGCTTTTGTGCAGAAAACAGTAACACTTGTTCAGAACGAAAGAAAGCACAGAGCCCCAGATTTTATGTTGTCCTGGAGAGCTTGCAGAGCACTGGGGAAAGGCAGGCAGAGAATTCCCTGCTAGCACCTTCTCTGTGCCTGTTCACATTGCTTCGCAGAATCGCTTTTGTGCAGAAAACAGTAACACTTGTTCAGAACGAAAGAAAGCACAGAGCCCCAGATTTTATGTTGTCCTGGAGAGCTTGCAGAGCACTGCGGAAAGGCAGGCAGAGAATTCCCTGCTAGCACCTTCTCTGTGCCTGGGAAGCAGAAGTGTTCACATTGCTTCGCAGAATCGCTTTTGTGCAGAAAACAGTAACACTTGTTCAGAAGGAAAGAAAGCACAGAGCCCCAGATTCTATGTTGTCCTGGAGAGCTTGCAGAGCACTGGGGAAAAGCAGGCAGAGAGTTCCCTGCTAGCACCTTCTCTGTGCCTGGGAAACAGAAGTGTTCACATTGCTTCGCAGAATCGCTTTTGTGCAGAAAACAGTAACACTTGTTCAGACGAAAGAAAGCACAGAGCCCCAGATTTTATGTTGTCCTGGAGAGCTTGCAGAGCACTGGGGAAAGGCAGGCAGAGAATTCCCTGCTAGCACCTTCTCTGTGCCTGGGAAGCAGAAGTGTTCACATTGCTTCGCAGAATCGCTTTTGTGCAGAAAACACTGACACTTGTTCAGAACGAAAGAAAGCACAGAGCCCCAGATTTTATGTTGTCCTGGAGAGCTTGCAGAGCACTGGGGAAAGGCAGGCAGAGAATTCCCTGCTAGCACCTTCTCTGTGCCTGTTCACATTGCTTCGCAGAATCGCTTTTGTGCAGAAAACAGTAACACTTGTTCAGCACGAAAGAAAGCACAGAGCCCCAGATTTTATGTTGTCCTGGAGAGCTTGCAGAGCACTGGGGAAAAGCAGGCAGAGAATTCCCTGCTAGCACCTTCTCTGTGCCTGGGAAACAGAAGTGTTCACATTGCTTCGCAGAATCGCTTTTGTGCAGAAAACAGTAACACTTTTTCAGAACGAAAGAAAGCACAGAGCCCCAGATTCTATGTTGTCCTGGAGAGCTTGCAGAGCACTGGGGAAAGGCAGGCAGAGAATTCCCTGCTAGCACCTTCTCTGTGCCTGGGAAGCAGAAGTGTTCACATTGCTTCGCAGAATCGCTTTTGTGCAGAAAACACTGACAATTTTTCAGAACAAAAGAAAGCACAGAGCCCCAGATTTTATGTTGTCCTGGAGAGCTTGCAGAGCACTGGGGAAAAGCAGGCAGAGAATTCCTTGCTAGCACCTTCTCTGTGCCTGGGAAGCAGAAGTGTTCACATTGCTTCGCAGAATCGCTTTTGTGCAGAAAACAGTAACACTTGTTCAGAACGAAAGAAAACACAGAGCCCCAGATTTTATGTTGTCCTGGAGAGCTTGCAGAGCACTGGGGAAAAGCAGGCAGAGAATTCCCTGCTAGCACCTTCTCTGTGCCTGGGAAGCAGAAGTGTTCACATTGCTTCGCAGAATCGCTTTTGTGCAGAAAACACTAACACTTGTTCAGAACGAAAGAAAGCACAGAGCCCCAGATTTTATGTTGTCCTGGAGAGCTTGCAGAGCACTGGGGAAAAGCAGGCAGAGAATTCCCTGCTAGCACCTTCTCTGTGCCTGGGAAACAGAAGTGTTCACATTGCTTCGCAGAATCGCTTTTGTGCAGAAAACAGTAACACTTGTTCAGAACGAAAGAAAGCACAGAGCCCCAGATTTTATGTTGTCCTGGAGAGCTTGCAGAGCACTGGGGAAAGGCAGGCAGAGAATTCCCTGCTAGCACCTTCTCTGTGCCTGTTCACATTGCTTCGCAGAATCGCTTTTGTGCAGAAAACAGTAACACTTGTTCAGACGAAAGAAAGCACAGAGCCCCAGATTCTATGTTGTCCTGGAGAGCTTGCAGAGCACTGGGGAAAGGCAGGCAGAGAATTCCCTGCTAGCACCTTCTCTGTGCCTGGGAAACAGAAGTGTTCACATTGCTTCGCAGAATCGCTTTTGTGCAGAAAACAGTAACACTTGTTCAGACGAAAGAAAGCACAGAGCCCCAGATTTTATGTTGTCCTGGAGAGCTTGCAGAGCACTGGGGAAAGGCAGGCAGAGAATTCCCTGCTAGCACCTTCTCTGTGCCTGGGAAGCAGAAGTGTTCACATTGCTTCGCAGAATCACTTTTGTGCAGAAAACAGTAACACTTGTTCAGAACGAAAGAAAGCACAGAGCCCCAGATTCTATGTTGTCCTGGAGAGCTTGCAGAGCACTGGGAAAAAGCAGGCAGAGAATTCCCTGCTAGCACCTTCTCTGTGCCTGGGAAGCAGAAGTCTTCACATTGCTTCGCAGAATCGCTTTTGTGCAGAAAACAGTAGCACTTGTTCAGAATGAAAGAAAGCACAGAGCCCCAGATTTTATGTTGTCCTGGAGAGCTTGCAGAGCACTGGGGAAAGGCAGGCAGAGAATTCCCTGCTAGCACCTTCTCTGTGCCTGGGAAGCAGAAGTGTTCACATTGCTTCGCAGAATCGCTTTTGTGCAGAAAACAGTAACACTTGTTCAGAACGAAAGAAAGCACAGAGCCCCAGATTTTATGTTGTCCTGGAGAGCTTGCAGAGCACTGGGGAAAAGCAGGCAGAGAATTCCCTGCTAGCACCTTCTCTGTGCCTGGGAAGCAGAAGTGTTCACATTGCTTCGCAGAATCGCTTTTGTGCAGAAAACACTAACACTTGTTCAGAACGAAAGAAAGCACAGAGCCCCAGATTTTATGTTGTCCTGGAGAGCTTGCAGAGCACTGGGGAAAGGCAGGCAGAGAATTCCCTGCTAGCACCTTCTCTGTGCCTGTTCACTTTGCTTCGCAGAATCGCTTTTGTGCAGAAAACAGTAACACTTGTTCAGACGAAAGAAAGCACAGAGCCCCAGATTCTATGTTGTCCTGGAGAGCTTGCAGAGCACTGGGGAAAGGCAGGCAGAGAATTCCCTGCTAGCACCTTCTCTGTGCCTGTTCACATTTTTTCGCAGAATCGCTTTTGTGCAGAAAACAGTAACACTTGTTCAGAACGAAAGAAAGCACAGAGCAACAGATTTTCTGTTGTCCTGGAGAGCTTGCAGAGCACTGGGGAAAGGCAGGCAGAGAATTCCCTGCTAGCACCTTCTCTGTGCCTGGGAAGCACAAGTGTTCACATTGCTTCGCAGAATCGCTTTTGTGCAGAAAACAGTAACACTTGTTCAGAACGAAAGAAAGCACAGAGCCCCAGATTCTATGTTGTCCTGGAGAGCTTGCAGAGCACTGGGAAAAAGCAGGCAGAGAATTCCCTGCTAGCACCTTCTCTGTGCCTGGGAAGGAGAAGTGTTCACATTGCTTCGCAGAATCGCTTTTGTGCAGAAAACAGTAACACTTGTTCAGCACGAAAGAAAGCACAGAGCCCCAGATTTTATGTTGTCCTGGAGAGCTTGCAGAGCACTGGGGAAAGGCAGGCAGAGAATTCCCTGCTAGCACCTTCTCTGTGCCTGGGAAGCAGAAGTGTTCACATTGCTTCGCAGAATCGCTTTTGTGCAGAAAACACTAACACTTGTTCAGAACGAAAGAAAGCACAGAGCCCCAGATTCTATGTTGTCCTGGAGAGCTTGCAGAGCACTGGGGAAAGGCAGGCAGAGAATTCCCTGCTAGCACCTTCTCTGTGCCTGTTCACTTTGCTTCGCAGAATCGCTTTTGTGCAGAAAACAGTAACACTTGTTCAGAACGAAAGAAAGCACAGAGCCCCAGATTTTATGTTGTCCTGGAGAGCTTGCAGAGCACTGGGGAAAGGCAGGCAGAGAATTCCCTGCTAGCACCTTCTCTGTGCCTGGGAAGCAGAAGTCTTCACATTGCTTCGCAGAATCGCTTTTGTGCAGAAAACAGTAACACTTGTTCAGAACGAAAGAAAGCACAGAGCCCCAGATTTTATGTTGTCCTGGAGAGCTTGCAGAGCACTGGGGAAAGGCAGGCAGAGAATTCCCTGCTAGCACCTTCTCTGTGCCTGTTCACATTGTTTCGCAGAATCGCTTTTGTGCAGAAAACAGTAACACTTGTTCAGATGAAAGAAAGCACAGAGCCCCAGATTTTATGTTGTCCTGGAGAGCTTGCAGAGCACTGGGGAAAAGCAGGCAGAGAGTTCCCTGCTAGCACCTTCTCTGTGCCTGTTCACATTGCTTCGCAGAATCGCTCTTGTGCAGAAAACAGTAACACTTGTTCAGAACGAAAGAAAGCACAGAGCCCCAGATTTTATGTTGCCCTGGAGAGCTTGCAGAGCACTGGGGAAAAGCAGGCAGAGAATTCCCTGCTAGCACCTTCTCTGTGCCTGGGAAGCAGAAGTGTTCACATTGCTTCGCAGAATCGCTTTTGTGCAGAAAACAGTAACACTTGTTCAGAACGAAAGAAAGCACAGAGCCCCAGATTTTATGTTGTCCTGGAGAGCTTGCAGAGCACTGGGGAAAGGCAGGCAGAGAATTCCCTGCTAGCACCTTCTCTGTGCCTGTTCACATTGCTTCGCAGAATCGCTTTTGTGCAGAAAACAGTAACACTTGTTCAGAACGAAAGAAAGCACAGAGCCCCAGATTTTATGTTGTCCTGGAGAGCTTGCAGAGCACTGCGGAAAGGCAGGCAGAGAATTCCCTGCTAGCACCTTCTCTGTGCCTGGGAAGCAGAAGTGTTCACATTGCTTCGCAGAATCGCTTTTGTGCAGAAAACAGTAACACTTGTTCAGAAGGAAAGAAAGCACAGAGCCCCAGATTCTATGTTGTCCTGGAGAGCTTGCAGAGCACTGGGGAAAAGCAGGCAGAGAGTTCCCTGCTAGCACCTTCTCTGTGCCTGGGAAACAGAAGTGTTCACATTGCTTCGCAGAATCGCTTTTGTGCAGAAAACAGTAACACTTGTTCAGACGAAAGAAAGCACAGAGCCCCAGATTTTATGTTGTCCTGGAGAGCTTGCAGAGCACTGGGGAAAGGCAGGCAGAGAATTCCCTGCTAGCACCTTCTCTGTGCCTGGGAAGCAGAAGTGTTCACATTGCTTCGCAGAATCGCTTTTGTGCAGAAAACACTGACACTTGTTCAGAACGAAAGAAAGCACAGAGCCCCAGATTTTATGTTGTCCTGGAGAGCTTGCAGAGCACTGGGGAAAGGCAGGCAGAGAATTCCCTGCTAGCACCTTCTCTGTGCCTGTTCACATTGCTTCGCAGAATCGCTTTTGTGCAGAAAACAGTAACACTTGTTCAGCACGAAAGAAAGCACAGAGCCCCAGATTTTATGTTGTCCTGGAGAGCTTGCAGAGCACTGGGGAAAAGCAGGCAGAGAATTCCCTGCTAGCACCTTCTCTGTGCCTGGGAAACAGAAGTGTTCACATTGCTTCGCAGAATCGCTTTTGTGCAGAAAACAGTAACACTTTTTCAGAACGAAAGAAAGCACAGAGCCCCAGATTCTATGTTGTCCTGGAGAGCTTGCAGAGCACTGGGGAAAGGCAGGCAGAGAATTCCCTGCTAGCACCTTCTCTGTGCCTGGGAAGCAGAAGTGTTCACATTGCTTCGCAGAATCGCTTTTGTGCAGAAAACACTGACAATTTTTCAGAACAAAAGAAAGCACAGAGCCCCAGATTTTATGTTGTCCTGGAGAGCTTGCAGAGCACTGGGGAAAAGCAGGCAGAGAATTCCTTGCTAGCACCTTCTCTGTGCCTGGGAAGCAGAAGTGTTCACATTGCTTCGCAGAATCGCTTTTGTGCAGAAAACAGTAACACTTGTTCAGAACGAAAGAAAACACAGAGCCCCAGATTTTATGTTGTCCTGGAGAGCTTGCAGAGCACTGGGGAAAAGCAGGCAGAGAATTCCCTGCTAGCACCTTCTCTGTGCCTGGGAAGCAGAAGTGTTCACATTGCTTCGCAGAATCGCTTTTGTGCAGAAAACACTAACACTTGTTCAGAACGAAAGAAAGCACAGAGCCCCAGATTTTATGTTGTCCTGGAGAGCTTGCAGAGCACTGGGGAAAAGCAGGCAGAGAATTCCCTGCTAGCACCTTCTCTGTGCCTGGGAAACAGAAGTGTTCACATTGCTTCGCAGAATCGCTTTTGTGCAGAAAACAGTAACACTTGTTCAGAACGAAAGAAAGCACAGAGCCCCAGATTTTATGTTGTCCTGGAGAGCTTGCAGAGCACTGGGGAAAGGCAGGCAGAGAATTCCCTGCTAGCACCTTCTCTGTGCCTGTTCACATTGCTTCGCAGAATCGCTTTTGTGCAGAAAACAGTAACACTTGTTCAGACGAAAGAAAGCACAGAGCCCCAGATTCTATGTTGTCCTGGAGAGCTTGCAGAGCACTGGGGAAAGGCAGGCAGAGAATTCCCTGCTAGCACCTTCTCTGTGCCTGGGAAACAGAAGTGTTCACATTGCTTCGCAGAATCGCTTTTGTGCAGAAAACAGTAACACTTGTTCAGACGAAAGAAAGCACAGAGCCCCAGATTTTATGTTGTCCTGGAGAGCTTGCAGAGCACTGGGGAAAGGCAGGCAGAGAATTCCCTGCTAGCACCTTCTCTGTGCCTGGGAAGCAGAAGTGTTCACATTGCTTCGCAGAATCACTTTTGTGCAGAAAACAGTAACACTTGTTCAGAACGAAAGAAAGCACAGAGCCCCAGATTCTATGTTGTCCTGGAGAGCTTGCAGAGCACTGGGAAAAAGCAGGCAGAGAATTCCCTGCTAGCACCTTCTCTGTGCCTGGGAAGCAGAAGTCTTCACATTGCTTCGCAGAATCGCTTTTGTGCAGAAAACAGTAGCACTTGTTCAGAATGAAAGAAAGCACAGAGCCCCAGATTTTATGTTGTCCTGGAGAGCTTGCAGAGCACTGGGGAAAGGCAGGCAGAGAATTCCCTGCTAGCACCTTCTCTGTGCCTGGGAAGCAGAAGTGTTCACATTGCTTCGCAGAATCGCTTTTGTGCAGAAAACAGTAACACTTGTTCAGAACGAAAGAAAGCACAGAGCCCCAGATTTTATGTTGTCCTGGAGAGCTTGCAGAGCACTGGGGAAAAGCAGGCAGAGAATTCCCTGCTAGCACCTTCTCTGTGCCTGGGAAGCAGAAGTGTTCACATTGCTTCGCAGAATCGCTTTTGTGCAGAAAACACTAACACTTGTTCAGAACGAAAGAAAGCACAGAGCCCCAGATTTTATGTTGTCCTGGAGAGCTTGCAGAGCACTGGGGAAAGGCAGGCAGAGAATTCCCTGCTAGCACCTTCTCTGTGCCTGTTCACTTTGCTTCGCAGAATCGCTTTTGTGCAGAAAACAGTAACACTTGTTCAGACGAAAGAAAGCACAGAGCCCCAGATTCTATGTTGTCCTGGAGAGCTTGCAGAGCACTGGGGAAAGGCAGGCAGAGAATTCCCTGCTAGCACCTTCTCTGTGCCTGTTCACATTTTTTCGCAGAATCGCTTTTGTGCAGAAAACAGTAACACTTGTTCAGAACGAAAGAAAGCACAGAGCAACAGATTTTCTGTTGTCCTGGAGAGCTTGCAGAGCACTGGGGAAAGGCAGGCAGAGAATTCCCTGCTAGCACCTTCTCTGTGCCTGGGAAGCACAAGTGTTCACATTGCTTCGCAGAATCGCTTTTGTGCAGAAAACAGTAACACTTGTTCAGAACGAAAGAAAGCACAGAGCCCCAGATTTGCTGTTGTCCTGGAGAGCTTGCAGAGCACTGGGGAAAGGCAGGCAGAGAATTCCCTGCTAGCACCTTCTCTGTGCCTGGGAAGCACAAGTGTTCACATTGCTTCGCAGAATCGCTTTTGTGCAGAAAACAGTAACACTTGTTCAGAACGAAAGAAAGCACAGAGCCCCAGATTTGCTGTTGTCCTGGAGAGCTTGCAGAGCACTGGGGAAAGGCAGGCAGAGAATTCCCTGCTAGCACCTTCTCTGTGCCTGGGAAGCACAAGTGTTCACATTGCTTCGCAGAATCGCTTTTGTGCAGAAAACAGTAACACTTGTTCAGAACGAAAGAAAGCACAGAGCCCCAGATTTTATGTTGTCCTGGAGAGCTTGCAGAGCACTGGGGAAAGGCAGGCAGAGAATTCCCTGCTAGCACCTTCTCTGTGCCTGTTCACATTGCTTCGCAGAATCGCTTTTGTGCAGAAAACAGTAACACTTGTTCAGACGAAAGAAAGCACAGAGCCCCAGATTCTATGTTGTCCTGGAGAGCTTGCAGAGCACTGGGGAAAGGCAGGCAGAGAATTCCCTGCTAGCACCTTCTCTGTGCCTGGGAAACAGAAGTGTTCACATTGCTTCGCAGAATCGCTTTTGTGCAGAAAACAGTAACACTTGTTCAGAACGAAAGAAAGCACAGAGCCCCAGATTTTATGTTGTCCTGGAGAGCTTGCAGAGCACTGGGGAAAGGCAGGCAGAGAATTCCCTGCTAGCACCTTCTCTGTGCCTGGGAAGCAGAGGTCTTCACATTGTTTCGCAGAATCGCTTTTGTGCAGAAAACAATAACACTTGTTCAGAACGAAAGAAAGCACAGAGCCCCAGATTTTATGTTGTCCTGGAGAGCTTGCAGAGCACTGGGGAAAGGCAGGCAGAGAATTCCCTGCTAGCACCTTCTCTGTGCCTGGGAAGCAGAAGTCTTCACATTGCTTCGCAGAATCGCTTTTGTGCAGAAAACAGTAACACTTGTTCAGAACGAAAGAAAGCACAGAGCCCCAGATTTTATGTTGTCCTGGAGAGCTTGCAGAGCACTGGGGACAGGCAGGCAGAGAATTCCCTGCTAGCACCTTCTCTGTGCCCGGGAAGCAGAAGTGTTCACATTGCTTCGCAGAATCACTTTTGTGCAGAAAACAGTAACACTTGTTCAGAACGAAAGAAAGCACAGAGCCCCAGATTCTATGTTGTCCTGGAGAGCTTGCAGAGCACTGGGGAAAGGCAGGCAGAGAATTCCCTGCTAGCACCTTCTCTGTGCCTGGGAAGCAGAAGTGTTCACATTGCTTCGCAGAATCGCTTTTGTGCAGAAAACAGTAACACTTGTTCAGAACGAAAGAAAGCACAGAGCCCCAGATTTTATGTTGTCCTGGAGAGCTTGCAGAGCACTGGGGAAAGGCAGGCAGAGAATTCCCTGCTAGCACCTTCTCTGTGCCTGTTCACATTGTTTCGCAGAATCGCTTTTGTGCAGAAAACAGTAACACTTGTTCAGACGAAAGAAAGCACAGAGCCCCAGATTTTATGTTGTCCTGGAGAGCTTGCAGAGCACTGGGGAAAAGCAGGCAGAGAATTCCCTGCTAGCACCTTCTCTGTGCCTGGGAAGCAGAAGTGTTCACATTGCTTCGCAGAATCGCTTTTGTGCAGAAAACAGTAACACTTGTTCAGAACGAAAGAAAGCACAGAGCCCCAGATTTTATGTTGTCCTGGAGAGCTTGCAGAGCACTGGGGAAAGGCAGGCAGAGAATTCCCTGCTAGCACCTTCTCTGTGCCTGTTCACATTGCTTCGCAGAATCGCTTTTGTGCAGAAAACAGTAACACTTGTTCAGACGAAAGAAAGCACAGAGCCCCAGATTTTATGTTGTCCTGGAGAGCTTGCAGAGCACTGGGGAAAGGCAGGCAGAGAATTCCCTGCTAGCACCTTCTCTGTGCCTGGGAAGCAGAAGTGTTCACATTGCTTCGCAGAATCGCTTTTGTGCAGAAAACAGTAACACTTGTTCAGAACGAAAGAAAGCACAGAGCCCCAGATTTGCTGTTGTCCTGGAGAGCTTGCAGAGCACTGGGGAAAGGCAGGCAGAGAATTCCCTGCTAGCACCTTCTCTGTGCCTGGGAAGGAGAAGTGTTCACATTGCTTCGCAGAATCGCTTTTGTGCAGAAAACAGTAACACTTGTTCAGCACGAAAGAAAGCACAGAGCCCCAGATTTTATGTTGTCCTGGAGAGCTTGCAGAGCACTGGGGAAAGGCAGGCAGAGAATTCCCTGCTAGCACCTTCTCTGTGCCTGGGAAGCAGAAGTGTTCACATTGCTTCGCAGAATCGCTTTTGTGCAGAAAACACTAACACTTGTTCAGAACGAAAGAAAGCACAGAGCCCCAGATTCTATGTTGTCCTGGAGAGCTTGCAGAGCACTGGGGAAAGGCAGGCAGAGAATTCCCTGCTAGCACCTTCTCTGTGCCTGTTCACTTTGCTTCGCAGAATCGCTTTTGTGCAGAAAACAGTAACACTTGTTCAGAACGAAAGAAAGCACAGAGCCCCAGATTCTATGTTGTCCTGGAGAGCTTGCAGAGCACTGGGGAAAGGCAGGCAGAGAATTCCCTGCTAGCACCTTCTCTGTGCCTGGGAAGCAGAAGTGTTCACATTGCTTCGCAGAATCGCTTTTGTGCAGAAAACACTAACACTTGTTCAGAACGAAAGAAAGCACAGAGCCCCAGATTTTATGTTGTCCTGGAGAGCTTGCAGAGCACTGGGGAAAGGCAGGCAGAGAATTCCCTGCTAGCACCTTCTCTGTGCCTGTTCACATTGCTTCGCAGAATCGCTTTTGTGCAGAAAACAGTAACACTTGTTCAGACGAAAGAAAGCACAGAGCCCCAGATTCTATGTTGTCCTGGAGAGCTTGCAGAGCACTGGGGAAAGGCAGGCAGAGAATTCCCTGCTAGCACCTTCTCTGTGCCTGTTCACATTTTTTCGCAGAATCGCTTTTGTGCAGAAAACAGTAACACTTG
The DNA here is from genome assembly GCF_047716275.1 of Strix uralensis. NCBI lineage: Eukaryota > Metazoa > Chordata > Aves > Strigiformes > Strigidae > Strix > Strix uralensis. Next base: position 90,409 of record NW_027436884.1, read on the forward strand.
TTCAGAACGAAAGAAAGCACAGAGCAACAGATTTTCTGTTGTCCTGGAGAGCTTGCAGAGCACTGGGGAAAGGCAGGCAGAGAATTCCCTGCTAGCACCTTCTCTGTGCCTGGGAAGCACAAGTGTTCACATTGCTTCGCAGAATCGCTTTTGTGCAGAAAACAGTAACACTTGTTCAGAACGAAAGAAAGCACAGAGCCCCAGATTTGCTGTTGTCCTGGAGAGCTTGCAGAGCACTGGGGAAAGGCAGGCAGAGAATTCCCTGCTAGCACCTTCTCTGTGCCTGGGAAGCACAAGTGTTCACATTGCTTCGCAGAATCGCTCTTGTGCAGAAAACAGTAACACTTGTTCAGAACGAAAGAAAGCACAGAGCCCCAGATTTGCTGTTGTCCTGGAGAGCTTGCAGAGCACTGGGGAAAGGCAGGCAGAGAATTCCCTGCTAGCACCTTCTCTGTGCCTGGGAAGCACAAGTGTTCACATTGCTTCGCAGAATCGCTTTTGTGCAGAAAACAGTAACACTTGTTCAGAACGAAAGAAAGCACAGAGCCCCAGATTTTATGTTGTCCTGGAGAGCTTGCAGAGCACTGGGGAAAGGCAGGCAGAGAATTCCCTGCTAGCACCTTCTCTGTGCCTGGGAAGCAGAAGTGTTCACATTGCTTGGCAGAATCGCTTTTGTGCAGAAAACAGTAACACTTGTTCAGAACGAAAGAAAGCACAGAGCCCCAGATTTTATGTTGTCCTGGAGAGCTTGCAGAGCACTGGGGAAAGGCAGGCAGAGAATTCCCTGCTAGCACCTTCTCTGTGCCTGTTCACATTGCTTCGCAGAATCGCTTTTGTGCAGAAAACAGTAACACTTGTTCAGACGAAAGAAAGCACAGAGCCCCAGATTCTATGTTGTCCTGGAGAGCTTGCAGAGCACTGGGGAAAGGCAGGCAGAGAATTCCCTGCTAGCACCTTCTCTGTGCCTGGGAAACAGAAGTGTTCACATTGCTTCGCAGAATCGCTTTTGTGCAGAAAACAGTAACACTTGTTCAGAACGAAAGAAAGCACAGAGCCCCAGATTTTATGTTGTCCTGGAGAGCTTGCAGAGCACTGGGGAAAGGCAGGCAGAGAATTCCCTGCTAGCACCTTCTCTGTGCCTGGGAAGCAGAGGTCTTCACATTGTTTCGCAGAATCGTTTTTGTGCAGAAAACAATAACACTTGTTCAGAACGAAAGAAAGCACAGAGCCCCAGATTTTATGTTGTCCTGGAGAGCTTGCAGAGCACTGGGGAAAGGCAGGCAGAGAATTCCCTGCTAGCACCTTCTCTGTGCCTGGGAAGCAGAAGTCTTCACATTGCTTCGCAGAATCGCTTTTGTGCAGAAAACAGTAACACTTGTTCAGAACGAAAGAAAGCACAGAGCCCCAGATTTTATGTTGTCCTGGAGAGCTTGCAGAGCACTGGGGACAGGCAGGCAGAGAATTCCCTGCTAGCACCTTCTCTGTGCCCGGGAAGCAGAAGTGTTCACATTGCTTCGCAGAATCACTTTTGTGCAGAAAACAGTAACACTTGTTCAGAACGAAAGAAAGCACAGAGCCCCAGATTCTATGTTGTCCTGGAGAGCTTGCAGAGCACTGGGGAAAGGCAGGCAGAGAATTCCCTGCTAGCACCTTCTCTGTGCCTGGGAAGCAGAAGTGTTCACATTGCTTCGCAGAATCGCTTTTGTGCAGAAAACAGTAACACTTGTTCAGAACGAAAGAAAGCACAGAGCCCCAGATTTTATGTTGTCCTGGAGAGCTTGCAGAGCACTGGGGAAAGGCAGGCAGAGAATTCCCTGCTAGCACCTTCTCTGTGCCTGTTCACATTGTTTCGCAGAATCGCTTTTGTGCAGAAAACAGTAACACTTGTTCAGACGAAAGAAAGCACAGAGCCCCAGATTTTATGTTGTCCTGGAGAGCTTGCAGAGCACTGGGGAAAAGCAGGCAGAGAATTCCCTGCTAGCACCTTCTCTGTGCCTGGGAAGCAGAAGTGTTCACATTGCTTCGCAGAATCGCTTTTGTGCAGAAAACAGTAACACTTGTTCAGAACGAAAGAAAGCACAGAGCCCCAGATTTTATGTTGTCCTGGAGAGCTTGCAGAGCACTGGGGAAAGGCAGGCAGAGAATTCCCTGCTAGCACCTTCTCTGTGCCTGTTCACATTGCTTCGCAGAATCGCTTTTGTGCAGAAAACAGTAACACTTGTTCAGACGAAAGAAAGCACAGAGCCCCAGATTTTATGTTGTCCTGGAGAGCTTGCAGAGCACTGGGGAAAGGCAGGCAGAGAATTCCCTGCTAGCACCTTCTCTGTGCCTGGGAAGCAGAAGTGTTCACATTGCTTCGCAGAATCGCTTTTGTGCAGAAAACAGTAACACTTGTTCAGAACGAAAGAAAGCACAGAGCCCCAGATTTGCTGTTGTCCTGGAGAGCTTGCAGAGCACTGGGGAAAGGCAGGCAGAGAATTCCCTGCTAGCACCTTCTCTGTGCCTGGGAAGGAGAAGTGTTCACATTGCTTCGCAGAATCGCTTTTGTGCAGAAAACAGTAACACTTGTTCAGCACGAAAGAAAGCACAGAGCCCCAGATTTTATGTTGTCCTGGAGAGCTTGCAGAGCACTGGGGAAAGGCAGGCAGAGAATTCCCTGCTAGCACCTTCTCTGTGCCTGTTCACTTTGCTTCGCAGAATCGCTTTTGTGCAGAAAACAGTAACACTTGTTCAGAACGAAAGAAAGCACAGAGCCCCAGATTCTATGTTGTCCTGGAGAGCTTGCAGAGCACTGGGGAAAGGCAGGCAGAGAATTCCCTGCTAGCACCTTCTCTGTGCCTGGGAAGCAGAAGTCTTCACATTGCTTCGCAGAATCGCTTTTGTGCAGAAAACAGTAACACTTGTTCAGAACGAAAGAAAGCACAGAGCCCCAGATTTTATGTTGTCCTGGAGAGCTTGCAGAGCACTGGGGAAAGGCAGGCAGAGAATTCCCTGCTAGCACCTTCTCTGTGCCTGTTCACATTGTTTCGCAGAATCGCTTTTGTGCAGAAAACAGTAACACTTGTTCAGATGAAAGAAAGCACAGAGCCCCAGATTTTATGTTGTCCTGGAGAGCTTGCAGAGCACTGGGGAAAAGCAGGCAGAGAATTCCCTGCTAGCACCTTCTCTGTGCCTGGGAAGCAGAAGTGTTCACATTGCTTCGCAGAATCACTTTTGTGCAGAAAACAGTAACACTTGTTCAGAACGAAAGAAAGCACAGAGCCCCAGATTCTATGTTGTCCTGGAGAGCTTGCAGAGCACTGGGGAAAGGCAGGCAGAGAATTCCCTGCTAGCACCTTCTCTGTGCCTGGGAAGCAGAAGTGTTCACATTGCTTCGCAGAATCGCTTTTGTGCAGAAAACATTAACACTTGTTCAGAACGAAAGAAAGCACAGAGCCCCAGATTTTATGTTGCCCTGGAGAGCTTGCAGAGCACTGGGGAAAGGCAGGCAGAGAATTCCCTGCTAGCACCTTCTCTGTGCCTGTTCACATTGCTTCGCAGAATCGCTCTTGTGCAGAAAACAGTAACACTTGTTCAGAACGAAAGAAAGCACAGAGCCCCAGATTTTATGTTGCCCTGGAGAGCTTGCAGAGCACTGGGGAAAAGCAGGCAGAGAATTCCCTGCTAGCACCTTCTCTGTGCCTGGGAAGCAGAAGTGTTCACATTGCTTCGCAGAATCGCTTTTGTGCAGAAAACAGTAACACTTGTTCAGAACGAAAGAAAGCACAGAGCCCCAGATTTTATGTTGTCCTGGAGAGCTTGCAGAGCACTGGGGAAAGGCAGGCAGAGAATTCCCTGCTAGCACCTTCTCTGTGCCTGTTCACATTGCTTCGCAGAATCGCTTTTGTGCAGAAAACAGTAACACTTGTTCAGAACGAAAGAAAGCACAGAGCCCCAGATTTTATGTTGTCCTGGAGAGCTTGCAGAGCACTGCGGAAAGGCAGGCAGAGAATTCCCTGCTAGCACCTTCTCTGTGCCTGGGAAGCAGAAGTGTTCACATTGCTTCGCAGAATCGCTTTTGTGCAGAAAACAGTAACACTTGTTCAGAAGGAAAGAAAGCACAGAGCCCCAGATTCTATGTTGTCCTGGAGAGCTTGCAGAGCACTGGGGAAAAGCAGGCAGAGAGTTCCCTGCTAGCACCTTCTCTGTGCCTGGGAAACAGAAGTGTTCACATTGCTTCGCAGAATCGCTTTTGTGCAGAAAACAGTAACACTTGTTCAGACGAAAGAAAGCACAGAGCCCCAGATTTTATGTTGTCCTGGAGAGCTTGCAGAGCACTGGGGAAAGGCAGGCAGAGAATTCCCTGCTAGCACCTTCTCTGTGCCTGGGAAGCAGAAGTGTTCACATTGCTTCGCAGAATCGCTTTTGTGCAGAAAACACTGACACTTGTTCAGAACGAAAGAAAGCACAGAGCCCCAGATTTTATGTTGTCCTGGAGAGCTTGCAGAGCACTGGGGAAAGGCAGGCAGAGAATTCCCTGCTAGCACCTTCTCTGTGCCTGTTCACATTGCTTCGCAGAATCGCTTTTGTGCAGAAAACAGTAACACTTGTTCAGCACGAAAGAAAGCACAGAGCCCCAGATTTTATGTTGTCCTGGAGAGCTTGCAGAGCACTGGGGAAAAGCAGGCAGAGAATTCCCTGCTAGCACCTTCTCTGTGCCTGGGAAACAGAAGTGTTCACATTGCTTCGCAGAATCGCTTTTGTGCAGAAAACAGTAACACTTTTTCAGAACGAAAGAAAGCACAGAGCCCCAGATTCTATGTTGTCCTGGAGAGCTTGCAGAGCACTGGGGAAAGGCAGGCAGAGAATTCCCTGCTAGCACCTTCTCTGTGCCTGGGAAGCAGAAGTGTTCACATTGCTTCGCAGAATCGCTTTTGTGCAGAAAACACTGACAATTTTTCAGAACAAAAGAAAGCACAGAGCCCCAGATTTTATGTTGTCCTGGAGAGCTTGCAGAGCACTGGGGAAAAGCAGGCAGAGAATTCCTTGCTAGCACCTTCTCTGTGCCTGGGAAGCAGAAGTGTTCACATTGCTTCGCAGAATCGCTTTTGTGCAGAAAACAGTAACACTTGTTCAGAACGAAAGAAAACACAGAGCCCCAGATTTTATGTTGTCCTGGAGAGCTTGCAGAGCACTGGGGAAAAGCAGGCAGAGAATTCCCTGCTAGCACCTTCTCTGTGCCTGGGAAGCAGAAGTGTTCACATTGCTTGGCAGAATCGCTTTTGTGCAGAAAACACTAACACTTGTTCAGAACGAAAGAAAGCACAGAGCCCCAGATTTTATGTTGTCCTGGAGAGCTTGCAGAGCACTGGGGAAAAGCAGGCAGAGAATTCCCTGCTAGCACCTTCTCTGTGCCTGGGAAACAGAAGTGTTCACATTGCTTCGCAGAATCGCTTTTGTGCAGAAAACAGTAACACTTGTTCAGAACGAAAGAAAGCACAGAGCCCCAGATTTTATGTTGTCCTGGAGAGCTTGCAGAGCACTGGGGAAAGGCAGGCAGAGAATTCCCTGCTAGCACCTTCTCTGTGCCTGTTCACATTGCTTCGCAGAATCGCTTTTGTGCAGAAAACAGTAACACTTGTTCAGACGAAAGAAAGCACAGAGCCCCAGATTCTATGTTGTCCTGGAGAGCTTGCAGAGCACTGGGGAAAGGCAGGCAGAGAATTCCCTGCTAGCACCTTCTCTGTGCCTGGGAAACAGAAGTGTTCACATTGCTTCGCAGAATCGCTTTTGTGCAGAAAACAGTAACACTTGTTCAGAACGAAAGAAAGCACAGAGCCCCAGATTTTATGTTGTCCTGGAGAGCTTGCAGAGCACTGGGGAAAGGCAGGCAGAGAATTCCCTGCTAGCACCTTCTCTGTGCCTGGGAAGCAGAGGTCTTCACATTGTTTCGCAGAATCGCTTTTGTGCAGAAAACAATAACACTTGTTCAGAACGAAAGAAAGCACAGAGCCCCAGATTTTATGTTGTCCTGGAGAGCTTGCAGAGCACTGGGGAAAGGCAGGCAGAGAATTCCCTGCTAGCACCTTCTCTGTGCTTGTTCACATTGTTTCGCAGAATCGCTTTTGTGCAGAAAACAGTAACACTTGTTCAGACGAAAGAAAGCACAGAGCCCCAGATTTTATGTTGTCCTGGAGAGCTTGCAGAGCACTGGGGAAAGGCAGGCAGAGAATTCCCTGCTAGCACCTTCTCTGTGCCTGGGAAGCAGAAGTGTTCACATTGCTTCGCAGAATCACTTTTGTGCAGAAAACAGTAACACTTGTTCAGAACGAAAGAAAGCACCGAGCCCCAGATTCTATGTTGTCCTGGAGAGCTTGCAGAGCACTGGGAAAAAGCAGGCAGAGAATTCCCTGCTAGCACCTTCTCTGTGCCTGGGAAGCAGAAGTGTTCACATTGCTTCGCAGAATCGCTTTTGTGCAGAAAACAGTAGCACTTGTTCAGAACGAAAGAAAGCACAGAGCCCCACATTTTATGTTGTCCTGGACAGCTTGCAGAGTACTGGGGAAAAGCAGGCAGAGAATTCCCTGCTAGCACCTTCTCTGTGCCTGGGAAGCAGAAGTGTTCACATTGCTTGGCAGAATCGCTTTTGTGCAGAAAACAGTAACACTTGTTCAGAACGAAAGAAAGCACAGAGCCCCAGATTTTATGTTGTCCTGGAGAGCTTGCGGAGCACTGGGGAAAAGCAGGCAGAGAATTCCCTGCTAGCACCTTCTCTGTGCCTGGGAAGCAGAAGTGTTCACATTGCTTCGCAGAATCGCTTTTGTGCAGAAAACAGTAACACTTGTTCAGAAGGAAAGAAAGCACAGAGCCCCAGATTCTATGTTGTCCTGGAGAGCTTGCAGAGCACTGGGGAAAAGCAGGCAGAGAGTTCCCTGCTAGCACCTTCTCTGTGCCTGGGAAACAGAAGTGTTCACATTGCTTCGCAGAATCGCTTTTGTGCAGAAAACAGTAACACTTGTTCAGACGAAAGAAAGCACAGAGCCCCAGATTTTATGTTGTCCTGGAGAGCTTGCAGAGCACTGGGGAAAGGCAGGCAGAGAATTCCCTGCTAGCACCTTCTCTGTGCCTGGGAAGCAGAAGTGTTCACATTGCTTCGCAGAATCGCTTTTGTGCAGAAAACACTGACACTTGTTCAGAACGAAAGAAAGCACAGAGCCCCAGATTTTATGTTGTCCTGGAGAGCTTGCAGAGCACTGGGGAAAGGCAGGCAGAGAATTCCCTGCTAGCACCTTCTCTGTGCCTGTTCACATTGCTTCGCAGAATCGCTTTTGTGCAGAAAACAGTAACACTTGTTCAGCACGAAAGAAAGCACAGAGCCCCAGATTTTATGTTGTCCTGGAGAGCTTGCAGAGCACTGGGGAAAAGCAGGCAGAGAATTCCCTGCTAGCACCTTCTCTGTGCCTGGGAAACAGAAGTGTTCACATTGCTTCGCAGAATCGCTTTTGTGCAGAAAACAGTAACACTTTTTCAGAACGAAAGAAAGCACAGAGCCCCAGATTCTATGTTGTCCTGGAGAGCTTGCAGAGCACTGGGGAAAGGCAGGCAGAGAATTCCCTGCTAGCACCTTCTCTGTGCCTGGGAAGCAGAAGTGTTCACATTGCTTCGCAGAATCGCTTTTGTGCAGAAAACACTGACAATTTTTCAGAACAAAAGAAAGCACAGAGCCCCAGATTTTATGTTGTCCTGGAGAGCTTGCAGAGCACTGGGGAAAAGCAGGCAGAGAATTCCTTGCTAGCACCTTCTCTGTGCCTGGGAAGCAGAAGTGTTCACATTGCTTCGCAGAATCGCTTTTGTGCAGAAAACAGTAACACTTGTTCAGAACGAAAGAAAACACAGAGCCCCAGATTTTATGTTGTCCTGGAGAGCTTGCAGAGCACTGGGGAAAAGCAGGCAGAGAATTCCCTGCTAGCACCTTCTCTGTGCCTGGGAAGCAGAAGTGTTCACATTGCTTGGCAGAATCGCTTTTGTGCAGAAAACACTAACACTTGTTCAGAACGAAAGAAAGCACAGAGCCCCAGATTTTATGTTGTCCTGGAGAGCTTGCAGAGCACTGGGGAAAAGCAGGCAGAGAATTCCCTGCTAGCACCTTCTCTGTGCCTGGGAAACAGAAGTGTTCACATTGCTTCGCAGAATCGCTTTTGTGCAGAAAACAGTAACACTTGTTCAGAACGAAAGAAAGCACAGAGCCCCAGATTTTATGTTGTCCTGGAGAGCTTGCAGAGCACTGGGGAAAGGCAGGCAGAGAATTCCCTGCTAGCACCTTCTCTGTGCCTGTTCACATTGCTTCGCAGAATCGCTTTTGTGCAGAAAACAGTAACACTTGTTCAGACGAAAGAAAGCACAGAGCCCCAGATTCTATGTTGTCCTGGAGAGCTTGCAGAGCACTGGGGAAAGGCAGGCAGAGAATTCCCTGCTAGCACCTTCTCTGTGCCTGGGAAACAGAAGTGTTCACATTGCTTCGCAGAATCGCTTTTGTGCAGAAAACAGTAACACTTGTTCAGAACGAAAGAAAGCACAGAGCCCCAGATTTTATGTTGTCCTGGAGAGCTTGCAGAGCACTGGGGAAAGGCAGGCAGAGAATTCCCTGCTAGCACCTTCTCTGTGCCTGGGAAGCAGAGGTCTTCACATTGTTTCGCAGAATCGCTTTTGTGCAGAAAACAATAACACTTGTTCAGAACGAAAGAAAGCACAGAGCCCCAGATTTTATGTTGTCCTGGAGAGCTTGCAGAGCACTGGGGAAAGGCAGGCAGAGAATTCCCTGCTAGCACCTTCTCTGTGCCTGTTCACATTGCTTCGCAGAATCGCTTTTGTGCAGAAAACAGTAACACTTGTTCAGACGAAAGAAAGCACAGAGCCCCAGATTTTATGTTGTCCTGGAGAGCTTGCAGAGCACTGGGGAAAGGCAGGCAGAGAATTCCCTGCTAGCACCTTCTCTGTGCCTGGGAAGCAGAAGTGTTCACATTGCTTCGCAGAATCACTTTTGTGCAGAAAACAGTAACACTTGTTCAGAACGAAAGAAAGCACCGAGCCCCAGATTCTATGTTGTCCTGGAGAGCTTGCAGAGCACTGGGAAAAAGCAGGCAGAGAATTCCCTGCTAGCACCTTCTCTGTGCCTGGGAAGCAGAAGTGTTCACATTGCTTCGCAGAATCGCTTTTGTGCAGAAAACAGTAGCACTTGTTCAGAACGAAAGAAAGCACAGAGCCCCACATTTTATGTTGTCCTGGACAGCTTGCAGAGTACTGGGGAAAAGCAGGCAGAGAATTCCCTGCTAGCACCTTCTCTGTGCCTGGGAAGCAGAAGTGTTCACATTGCTTGGCAGAATCGCTTTTGTGCAGAAAACAGTAACACTTGTTCAGAACGAAAGAAAGCACAGAGCCCCAGATTTTATGTTGTCCTGGAGAGCTTGCGGAGCACTGGGGAAAAGCAGGCAGAGAATTCCCTGCTAGCACCTTCTCTGTGCCTGGGAAGCAGAAGTGTTCACATTGCTTCGCAGAATCGCTTTTGTGCAGAAAACAGTAGCACTTGTTCAGAACGAAAGAAAGCACAGAGCCCCAGATTTTCTGTTGTCCTGGAGAGCTTGCAGAGCACTGGGGAAAGGCAGGCAGAGAATTCCCTGCTAGCACCTTCTCTGTGCCTGTTCACATTCCTTCGCAGAATCGCTTTTGTGCAGAAAACAGTAACACTTGTTCAGAAGGAAAGAAAGCACAGAGCCCCAGATTTTATGTTGTCCTGGAGAGCTTGCAGAGCACTGGGGAAAGGCAGGCAGAGAATTCCCTGCTAGCACCTTCTCTGTGCCTGGGAAGCAGAGGTCTTCACATTGTTTCGCAGAATCGCTTTTGTGCAGAAAACAATAACACTTGTTCAGAACGAAAGAAAGCACAGAGCCCCAGATTTTATGTTGTCCTGGAGAGCTTGCAGAGCACTGGGGAAAGGCAGGCAGAGAATTCCCTGCTAGCACCTTCTCTGTGCCTGGGAAGCAGAAGTGTTCACATTGCTTCGCAGAATCACTTTTGTGCAGAAAACAGTAACACTTGTTCAGAACGAAAGAAAGCACAGAGCCCCAGATTCTATGTTGTCCTGGAGAGCTTGCAGAGCACTGGGAAAAAGCAGGCAGAGAATTCCCTGCTAGCACCTTCTCTGTGCCTGGGAAGCAGAAGTCTTCACATTGCTTCGCAGAATCGCTTTTGTGCAGAAAACAGTAGCACTTGTTCAGAATGAAAGAAAGCACAGAGCCCCAGATTTTATGTTGTCCTGGAGAGCTTGCAGAGCACTGGGGAAAGGCAGGCAGAGAATTCCCTGCTAGCACCTTCTCTGTGCCTGGGAAGCAGAAGTGTTCACATTGCTTCGCAGAATCGCTTTTGTGCAGAAAACAGTAACACTTGTTCAGAACGAAAGAAAGCACAGAGCCCCAGATTCTATGTTGTCCTGGAGAGCTTGCAGAGCACTGGGGAAAAGCAGGCAGAGAATTCCCTGCTAGCACCTTCTCTGTGCCTGGGAAGCAGAAGTGTTCACATTGCTTCGCAGAATCGCTTTTGTGCAGAAAACACTAACACTTGTTCAGAACGAAAGAAAGCACAGAGCCCCAGATTTTATGTTGTCCTGGAGAGCTTGCAGAGCACTGGGGAAAGGCAGGCAGAGAATTCCCTGCTAGCACCTTCTCTGTGCCTGTTCACATTGCTTCGCAGAATCGCTTTTGTGCAGAAAACAGTAACACTTGTTCAGACGAAAGAAAGCACAGAGCCCCAGATTTGTTGTTGTCCTGGAGAGCTTGCAGAGCACTGGGGAAAGGCAGGCAGAGAATTCCCTGCTAGCACCTTCTCTGTGCCTGTTCACATTGTTTCGCAGAATCGCTTTTGTGCAGAAAACAGTAACACTTGTTCAGAACGAAAGAAAGCACAGAGCAACAGATTTTCTGTTGTCCTGGAGAGCTTGCAGAGCACTGGGGAAAGGCAGGCAGAGAATTCCCTGCTAGCACCTTCTCTGTGCCTGTTCACATTCCTTCGCAGAATCGCTTTTGTGCAGAAAACAGTAACACTTGTTCAGAAGGAAGGAAAGCACAGAGCCCCAGATTTTATGTTGTCCTGGAGAGCTTGCAGAGCACTGGGGAAAGGCAGGCAGAGAATTCCCTGCTAGCACCTTCTCTGTGCCTGGGAAGCAGAGGTCTTCACATTGTTTCGCAGAATCGCTTTTGTGCAGAAAACAATAACACTTGTTCAGAACGAAAGAAAGCACAGAGCCCCAGATTTTATGTTGTCCTGGAGAGCTTGCAGAGCACTGGGGAAAGGCAGGCAGAGAATTCCCTGCTAGCACCTTCTCTGTGCCTGTTCACATTGTTTCGCAGAATCGCTTTTGTGCAGAAAACAGTAACACTTGTTCAGACGAAAGAAAGCACAGAGCCCCAGATTTTATGTTGTCCTGGAGAGCTTGCAGAGCACTGGGGAAAGGCAGGCAGAGAATTCCCTGCTAGCACCTTCTCTGTGCCTGGGAAGCAGAAGTGTTCACATTGCTTCGCAGAATCACTTTTGTGCAGAAAACAGTAACACTTGTTCAGAACGAAAGAAAGCACAGAGCCCCAGATTCTATGTTGTCCTGGAGAGCTTGCAGAGCACTGGGAAAAAGCAGGCAGAGAATTCCCTGCTAGCACCTTCTCTGTGCCTGGGAAGCAGAAGTCTTCACATTGCTTCGCAGAATCGCTTTTGTGCAGAAAACAGTAGCACTTGTTCAGAATGAAAGAAAGCACAGAGCCCCAGATTTTATGTTGTCCTGGAGAGCTTGCAGAGCACTGGGGAAAGGCAGGCAGAGAATTCCCTGCTAGCACCTTCTCTGTGCCTGGGAAGCAGAAGTGTTCACATTGCTTCGCAGAATCGCTTTTGTGCAGAAAACAGTAACACTTGTTCAGAACGAAAGAAAGCACAGAGCCCCAGATTTTATGTTGTCCTGGAGAGCTTGCAGAGCACTGGGGAAAAGCAGGCAGAGAATTCCCTGCTAGCACCTTCTCTGTGCCTGGGAAGCAGAAGTGTTCACATTGCTTCGCAGAATCGCTTTTGTGCAGAAAACACTAACACTTGTTCAGAACGAAAGAAAGCACAGAGCCCCAGATTTTATGTTGTCCTGGAGAGCTTGCAGAGCACTGGGGAAAGGCAGGCAGAGAATTCCCTGCTAGCACCTTCTCTGTGCCTGTTCACATTGCTTCGCAGAATCGCTTTTGTGCAGAAAACAGTAACACTTGTTCAGACGAAAGAAAGCACAGAGCCCCAGATTTGTTGTTGTCCTGGAGAGCTTGCAGAGCACTGGGGAAAGGCAGGCAGAGAATTCCCTGCTAGCACCTTCTCTGTGCCTGTTCACATTGTTTCGCAGAATCGCTTTTGTGCAGAAAACAGTAACACTTGTTCAGAACGAAAGAAAGCACAGAGCAACAGATTTTATGTTGTCCTGGAGAGCTTGCAGAGCACTGGGGAAAGGCAGGCAGAGAATTCCCTGCTAGCACCTTCTCTGTGCCTGTTCACATTCCTTCGCAGAATCGCTTTTGTGCAGAAAACAGTAACACTTGTTCAGAAGGAAAGAAAGCACAGAGCCCCAGATTTTATGTTGTCCTGGAGAGCTTGCAGAGCACTGGGGAAAGGCAGGCAGAGAATTCCCTGCTAGCACCTTCTCTGTGCCTGGGAAGCAGAGGTCTTCACATTGTTTCGCAGAATCGCTTTTGTGCAGAAAACAATAACACTTGTTCAGAACGAAAGAAAGCACAGAGCCCCAGATTTTATGTTGTCCTGGAGAGCTTGCAGAGCACTGGGGAAAGGCAGGCAGAGAATTCCCTGCTAGCACCTTCTCTGTGCCTGTTCACATTGTTTCGCAGAATCGCTTTTGTGCAGAAAACAGTAACACTTGTTCAGACGAAAGAAAGCACAGAGCCCCAGATTTTATGTTGTCCTGGAGAGCTTGCAGAGCACTGGGGAAAGGCAGGCAGAGAATTCCCTGCTAGCACCTTCTCTGTGCCTGGGAAGCAGAAGTGTTCACATTGCTTCGCAGAATCACTTTTGTGCAGAAAACAGTAACACTTGTTCAGAACGAAAGAAAGCACAGAGCCCCAGATTCTATGTTGTCCTGGAGAGCTTGCAGAGCACTGGGAAAAAGCAGGCAGAGAATTCCCTGCTAGCACCTTCTCTGTGCCTGGGAAGCAGAAGTCTTCACATTGCTTCGCAGAATCGCTTTTGTGCAGAAAACAGTAGCACTTGTTCAGAATGAAAGAAAGCACAGAGCCCCAGATTTTATGTTGTCCTGGAGAGCTTGCAGAGCACTGGGGAAAGGCAGGCAGAGAATTCCCTGCTAGCACCTTCTCTGTGCCTGGGAAGCAGAAGTGTTCACATTGCTTCGCAGAATCGCTTTTGTGCAGAAAACAATAA